>NW_020291928.1:0-289104 GCF_003184865.1 Aspergillus homomorphus CBS 101889 | reverse complement strand
CCCACCCCCCGCCCCACAAACACAGAACTCATGTCCGCAAGCGTCCTGAAATCAACAATGATAATGCAACCGCAAGACCGCAACAGACACAACTTCATGATCTTCGGCGGCTTCCTCCTAAAGCAGACGTTCGAGCTCGCCTTCAGCTGCGCCGCGGCCTTCAGCCACGCGCGCCCAAACTTCGTCTCCCTCGACCCCAGCACCTTCGACCACTCCGTCCCCGTCGGCAGTATCCTTTACCTCCGCGCCACGGTCGCGTATACCGAGCCTCTGGAGCGCCAGCCCCGTGACGGCGGCGGCGGCGGCGGTGGTGGTGGTACCCCTTACACTAAGCTGCGCGTCCGGGTGGATGCCCAGGTCCGGAACGTGCCTCATGCCAGTCGGCAGCAGACGGGCCGCTTTCATTATACGTTCCTTGTGCCCAAGGATGTAGAAGTTATGCCGAAGGATTATGGTGAGTTTATGGTTTGGACTGATGCTCGGCGGCGCTCGGAGAATGCGGCCGCTGCTGTGTCGCTGGGTGCTGAGGAGCTGAGTGCTCTGCGTGGTTTGACCGATAGTGTTACTGAGTAGAATCCGGGATCTGGTCTGTATTCCGTGTGAGGTGGGATCGTAACACTGCCTATAGTTTTTTATACGTACAGTAACTAATGAATGCACTTGGTTTGTCCGGGGCTTTCGATACTATATACCATATACCTTGCGTGTTCAGACAGTACTTAGTACTTGACAGAATACAACTCCAAGTACTAACCGTGCCAAACCCCTCTATAAGTACTAATTGTGCTGTAAATCAAGAGAAACCCCGTTCCCGCACTGTCTGAAGAGAATTCCTCCCCAAGAATCTAAGATATATACATCAATCAACCCCCGACCTAGCACCAGCTAAGCCTCCCAAAGAAAAAGCTTCCAACCTATACAAAAGTGAGCCCGAGCCCGAGCCCGAGAACTAGAAGCCCACCCACCCCGTTAAAACACGAGAGCGAGCTGGCTAAAGCGATCAAACCACAAGTGAACCAAGTAGTCAAGGAGATCAAGCACATACACACAATCAACCAAAAAAAAGACACAGATGAGATTCCCTTCAAAAAAAAAAAAAAAGTTGCATGCTCAATCCCAATCAAAAATAATGTTGGACCGGACCGACCGACCACACACACCCAACCTCCCACACCCTTTGTTTGCCCAGAAATATTTGCCGCCACCGTTTCCGCCCGGGACTCCGTTTGTTTTTGCCCCAAAACCGAACACATTGGGGATGAAATCAAGAAAAAGGAAAAGAAAATTGGTTTGTCATGTCACATAAATATCACCGATCCGGGTTCCGCCCTTCGTTTTGAGTAAGATTCAAAGATATCAAAACAAATGTCACCATGTGCTGCGGTGCTGAAGATTTGACATCGCTGACACTAAACTGGCACAAGGACTGATGCCTGGTCGATAACGTTCCAGCTGGGCTAAATCCCTTGTTGATAAAACCATGGGACCGCTCTTGTGCATGGCTGTCGGATTCAGATACGTAGGATGGTAGTAGGCCTTGCACCACTCAGGAGTTCGCAAATATAGAAATAGCATCGGGAAATTGTGATGCGTGATGATGGTTGAAATGGACCGACCAGGCAGGCCGTGGGCCCTTGGTATAATTCGTATTTCCAAGAAGATATGTCCGAAACCCACCAAGAGTGAATCATTCGACTCAACTGTCGGAGAGGCAACACCGGCTCCATGTCAGCAACCACTAAGAACCTCGTTGATCTTGTTGGACACAAGCGTGCCTCCATTCTTGGGCTCTGGTGGAGCTTCTTCCTTCATGCATGCATTTTCCAGGATATTTGTCCACTTGCCACTCGTGCCCGCATGGCTGTGCTTAAGATGCTGCCGGAAATGGTCTGCACGGAAAAACTTCTTCGCATTGTTGCATTCGCCGAATTTATGTACGGCGGTGAGATGTTCGAATCTGCGATCCCAATCTGGCTGAGGGTGATTGGGAAACTCCTCGCCGCAATAGCCGCACGTGTCATGTGACGGGCCGGCGCCGGTTTGCGCCGAGCTCGACGACGGATGGAATGCCGCTTGATAGCTCGATAGAGCCGCACATGACCACGAGTGGCGTCGCAGGTGAAGTGAGTTCTGATGGCGTTCGGCCTCGTTTTTGTTCTTGAATCGATTGTTGCAGTATAGGCATGAATATTGCTTTTCCATCTCATGTGTACTGCAAAAGGTTAGCAGATGTTCGCTACTGAATCCAGACAATTAGGGCGGCTTACCGAAGCTCCTCGGGGCTATCAAACTTCTTTGGCTTCTTAGGGCAGCAGTCGCAAATATACAGTCCGCCAAGTTTGGGCCCCGTTGGTTTGGGTGGAGGATGATTCGTTTGTAGAGACATTTTGCGCGCCGTTTCAACACTCGACGGTTCAATAATGCTAGGTCCTTGGATGACTCGTGCAACGGGTGGAGTAGTCAAGTGGGCAGGCGAAGTCGAATTCAGTATCGACTTGTCGTGAAAGGTGTCAAGGTCAGAGTTAGGTGAAAGCCCTCCAGGAGACGGTCGGTCATAGCTGGTCATACTGCTTGCTCCTGCAGAGAGGCCTGCCGACGAGTAGGACCCGGTGGTTCGTAGACTCAACGAAGAAGCCGCAGAATGACTCCCGTGACTGGCAGCATAACCAGGGCTGATCGTCAGATTATTTGTGTATGGTTGACCACTTGTTCGTCGTTGAGTGAGATCCCCATTGCTGGTAATAATGTGAAGTCTGTGTCGATCGTCACCAATCGGCTCGCGAGGAGGAGATGATGCTCTTCGTTTCATGCCGGATTTCGAAGCATCTGAATACGGCGGTGTGGCTTCACGGAGGTAAAACATGCGAGACGGTAGCGAATCGTCCGTTGAGAAATCCCCTTCGATATCCGAAAAAACGCCATGGTCGTAGCTACCTCGATTTGAACGGCTGGGAAGACTGATGGTTTCATCATATTGGGGCGTTGTTCCACC
This sequence comes from Aspergillus homomorphus CBS 101889, assembly GCF_003184865.1. Taxonomy (NCBI): domain Eukaryota; kingdom Fungi; phylum Ascomycota; class Eurotiomycetes; order Eurotiales; family Aspergillaceae; genus Aspergillus; species Aspergillus homomorphus. The sequence continues at coordinate 286,112 of NW_020291928.1, read as the reverse complement.
GCGACGGCGGTATACATCCCGCGCATACCCTGAATGATCGAAATCCACTGCTGATGAAGGAGCGCTACTCTCGACACTGGGGCTTCGGCCCCCAATATAATCCCTCCACCCAACCTTGGTACCTGGCGAGACTCCGCCTGATTGATAGCTTCCGGGCCACCTTACGTCGAGAGTCGAGCTGTCCGAGCCTCCAGGAGAGGGGATACCCCCAAAATTTCTGGTAGGGATGGTGAGCGTTGACAAGGTGCCTCTAGGTTCGCTTCCACCACTGATCGACTGACGCGGGGAAAGTGGTTTCCCGATTTTCGACAACAAATGCTGATCGTACGCGTCTGACGAATCTTTGACACTTCGGCGCGAGAAATCTCGCTCACCCTTCAAGATCGGGCTGGGGCTTTTGATAGTAATAGCGTTTCGAAAACCTTCTTCCATGGGCGGTGGAGGTTCAATCCGAATGTGTGCTTCCGGACTCCTGGAAATAGTAAGACCGCTCTGCCGGCCGTCTAAATCGTCCAGGGCCATTCGATCACTTAGCGACACGGAATCCGGGCGGCGGTGGCTACCAAACAGACTTGAACTAGGGTTGATGGGGGCGAGTTTTGTTGTTCCTCGGGAATTCGCATGTAACCAGCCAGCGTCGTAGCCGTCTTCGAGATCACTAATACGCGGCGGTGGGGGCAGTGGCGGAGGGGCGAAATTCGTACTCGGATTGTTGGGAATAGGCATAGGCCCGTGTGATGGATAAGAGTGTCCAGACATCGTTCCTATTGGGAGGGCAGTTGAAGTTGGATGATGAGGCTCACTGTCCTTGAAGTCGTATATATTGATCGAAGGAAGCGAGATTCGCGGCAAGTCCATCGTACACCGACAACCTTAGATTGCTGCTCATCGACAAGTCCAGAAAAGACCAAGCTAAAATCGAGCTGAAGGGCGCAAACACGTTCCCAAAGCGAGCTGGAAGAGATGTGGCGATGTGCCAATGCGCGCGTCTGTGGCGGCCACTATAGAGATGGCGGGCGAAACGAACACCCGATGACTTGACAGGAGCACGTCCAAACTCTGGGTGGGAACTGCAAAGTATCACCAATTGGGTCGGGTGATTAACCAGGCGAGTCGGTAGCAGAACCGCAGTCGAAAGGTTTGAGGTTGTCTTCGGAAAGTTAGGTGAATTATGACCTCATATACGTAGGGCTGAGGCGGGTTAACCTTACCTCGATCGGGAGGTATCTGGATAAATTCCGACGTTAAAAGTGATCAAAAGGGTTGTCAGTCCTGGAATTCGATAGAAGTCTTCCACAATTGCGCATGACCACAGACTTGGTTGTGTGCCATCAAATCGCCAACATCGGCAATTTATCGACGGAAGACGGCGCAGACAGGGCCGAGCATACTGAGTTTAAATGAGAAATGCGATCAATGTGTAAATATTTAGGAATGACCAGATGCGAAGAAGAGAAGCCGTAGGCAGGTCAACCATGCGATATCTTCAAAAGTTCATAAGATGTCCGTTTATTTTTTGAGCCACCCTTGCCTAGAATCGAATCTGTTCTGACAAGAAGATGAAGAAGCTGCTGTGAAAGAATATCAAGAGCCAGAGGCGTGAGGGAGAAGTGAGATTGGTAAAAGAATGAAGAAGGGAGGCAAAAAAAAAAGAAGAGAATCGAATGTCACATGCACCTGCTCTCAGCAACCACAACGACGACGATGTGAAGAGAGAAGACGGGCCACAAACGGGGTCGAGGCGCAAGGCGGACGAAGGTTCAAGGTTGAATTAATAGATGACGGGACTTTGGGCAGAGAAGTGGAAGAGGAGTACGTCAGGTTCTGTACTGCACGGCAGCAACCAGGAAGAAAGGGAAGAGAGAAGGAGGAAGAAGAAAAGGTGTGAAGTAGTGTGTAGTAAATTGTGTAGGTTGAGGCGAGTTTCTTGAGGTGGGAGAGGAATGGGTGGTGCAAACCCCAGTCTTATTGGTGGTCCCTCCTTACAAGGCTCGTGGGAAGGAGGACAAAATGACTGTCAGGCCCAAGGTTAAAATAAAACCAAATACCTTGTTTTGCCTGGTTGGTCTCACGAGCACTCCTGTCTTCTTCCCTGAGGCTGTTCTAATCTCCTTTTCCTGTAAGCGCCCAGTGGGATGAATGAGGGGAGGGAGAGAAAGAGAGAGAAAGAGAGAGGGTTGCGGAAAGAGGAATGATGGGTGAATGAATGGATGGAAGAGAGAGAGAGAGAGAGAAATAACGATCAAGAAGAGGACAGAAAAACCCAGACAATATTCAGGTAATACCAGAATTGGTATTTGAATATCCGTTTCACACTGCAGTCTGGTCCGGGTGGACACTTTCCAGTCTTAGCCCGGCCAACGATGTCACAGCAATATTGAAGGTTTGAATTGCAGGGAGGGGGAGAGAGAGGAAAGAAAGGTCTATTGCAGAGTATGTGAAACAGAAGCTTCCGTCCCTTGTTGTGGCCTTTCGACATCTCGTCTCCAGCAGCAATCATTCAATCAATCAATCATCAGCATCAGCATCATCAATTCGAGATCACTTGTCAGATCAGATACCATCAATACTCGGATAGTACCACCAAAAGTTAAATTACGCATTCCCGTACCCGGGGACACTTTCAAGATACAGACATCCGCCCATCCATACATGCTACTTACGATACCATGCCTCCTCGAGCAAGAAGTCAGTGGCCAGAGAAGCGTTCAGTCAGGCAATTTGCTACAAACTTACCAGGTATTCATTGCCTGTGCTGATCAACTGATCAATCTGGTTATCAATGGTCAGTGTAAACAGTCATCAGTATCATTGTCTGATCCAAACCAAGGACCACGCAGTTTGGCAGAAGGGGGCCGACCGGCTGGTAGGTATGGATCAGCCGGAGTTTTAGTCGACACTTTATCTCACAAGGGTGTTTGTTAGTTAGTTAGTCTTTTGGAAGTTAGGCCCCAGATTGAAGTCTGTTGAGCAACACGCCCTGATACCGCCAGGACAGGCCAGTCATGAATGTCGTCAGCGGTGTCTCTTCCGGGCTCAAGCAGGGGGCGTGTCAACTATGATGGAGCTGTTTTTGTCTTGCCAGGAAAGTCTAATCCGCCCTATGGAAGGCATATTCGTTCGGTACGAGGCGCTCACTGCGTGGGTACTGTACCTGTCGGACGGGCTGACTGGTGTCCCTTCGCCTACCTCTGGCTCTCTGACTCTCTGCAGGCGCCTGGGCCATATAGCTGGAACTTAGTGAGTGCTTCAGGAGCATCACCATTCGTCAGTTTCTAACCCAAGAAAAGGGGCCCAGGGGTTAAGGTGGATATTCTGGCACTGTGACTGACTGAATGACGTTAGAAAAAAAGGTCTTGGTTAGTTATCAAAGCCCAGCAGCTGCCGATAAGGCTCTTGGATCCTGCATTGACGAACGACTCCACGTGTTTGTATCCAAGTGACTCCATCCCACCAGCCGTCAAGCCTTTGAAAACCCGACTACGGCATTGGGCTTGAGATGATCGAGACGAATGGACATCCTTCCAATCCATTCTAGGTCATCCAGAACTGGGCAGCATGGGTCCAAGCGAGTCAAGTATTGTCCATTCTTGTGCTTCACGGCTCCAGGACTGAATCTGGAGCCCTGAGCGGTGAGGGAACGGGCTAACCGGATTGGACGGGACAGTGCAAGGACAACTGGGGATGGAATGAGGCAGTGCTGGCGGGTTCATCGGACTTGGTCTCCTCGAATCCTAGCCCTGATTCTCGCGTTCAGTTGATTCCACTATCCCATAGGCTGCTTTCTGGCTCAGGAAACTCCAGTCATGCCGCTACGGAGGGTTGGTCGAGCAGTCGAGGTACTGGATAGAGCCGCGAGTGGGTGATAAAAAATTGTGAACCTCCAAGCAAGGTTTGTCTGCTGGTGGGTTGATAACCCACAATGTCTACAGGACTTCGGAAGTAAGGTCTGTTCCCTAATCGGTTGAGCCTGGCTATCGACGTTCCAGTTCTATGATTTGGCATCGCCGCATGAGGAAGCATCTGGCATATCGCCTGGCCGCTGCAACCCACAAAGAGATTTGCTGCGGGTCAGGAGCTCAATTCTGAAGATCTTAACGTTTTGGAAGGTGCAAGTTGGAAATGAATGGCAAGGGAGCTATGGACACCTCGGTAGTACACTTTTCTCTGCCTTTGCTTCACAGATCATTATTCTTCCGCTTATGGTGCCAGATGAAGATCGTTCTACAGTACTTACCTGCATCCCTACGTCAATTCTGCAAAATAACCAAAGGACGGCAGTACGGTAACGGGAGGTTTGCCTTCCTTTCCCCAAAAAACCAAACTTCCTCACTTCCTCCCAAATGCGTCACCCCGAAAAAACCCTTTCAAGGGGAATGGTCATCCTGTACCTGGGACTTAATCTACATGATGACCTTACCAGGCTGGTACCTCTCTGACGGAGTCGGGTACCGAGTTGCATACAGTAGCAAGTCTAGTAGGCAGATTCAACCGACTTGACTTGCAACTGGGGCTCCACCGTGCGTTGTGCGGACGAGCGACAACGATTGTAAGTGGCCCTATTGGGCGTGCTCCACCGCCCAGCTGGGTCTAGCGCGCCCCATTCTATCGTTTAGATACATGCACTGCCACATTCAAGTTGCTGTCATTTGGCACTTCCCCGTCCGCACCTCTGCCAATCCGAGGTTCTCCCTGCTCTGGGAAAATGAGCAAGACCTCGCTTTGGGACTGGAGATTTGAATTGTCAAGAGAAGGGTCTGGATTGCTTGCAATCAAAAAGCAGAAAGGGCCCAAAGTCTGTGGAAAGAAACTCGAATGGAAGCAAAGGAATCGAACTGGACATGGGAAGATCAATCATGAGGATTCTAATCATTGGAAAGAGAGACATGGAAGGGGCCTCGGGAGGCAAAAAAAGAGAAAAAGAAAATAGAATAGAAAAAAAAAAAAAAAAGAAAAACCATAAAAACTCCTGCGGAGCGTCAGTGATCTTGTTTTGCTCACTTTTTGGTGGACCTTCTGACTACTTCTGTTGCCAACCCCTGATTCTCTCTCTCCTCTTTCATGACAGGGTCGGTGCTCGTGTCTGTGGTCACTATTGTCCGGCTCACATCGGGATCGGATATGACAAGCGACGACGTAGAGAAGCCTATGGCCTGGATCCAACCACTTTCCCAATATCCACGGGAGGCAATAGTACTAAGTAAAGTAATATGAGCGGAGAGGGGGCAACCATTCGATGGCATGGCAAACCGACGGCACGGATCTATACCGCTTACTATGTGTGCTATTGGATAGGAGGAGAGGGGCATGGCATAATATCGTCAGATGCCATCTTCTAACCAAACCTTGCTCTCTGCTTCCTAGGTGGTTTGCCACTATGGCTCTCTTGGGATCCGCGAGGATCCAAACAAGCCAACCCGATCTAGGACCTTGATACTGGCTCACACCCTCGCACAGGTGGCTCCTCGGTATACCAGAAAGGCCAAGATCGAGTGCTGCGGTTCAATCGCCATCTACCTGTTTGTGTCGTCTCGTGAGGGGAGCGCGAGAGGAGGGTCCATTACGCGCCGCCTTCAATCCATAGCTTTAGGTAGTGGCGCACCAGCCGGAGAGAGCTAAGATGATGAAACTATTTGGCCCGCTCTGTTGGATAAGAGAGAAGAGGCGAGGGGAGATCATATACCTTGGACAACAGAGTTCCCCAGAAAACCCGGTATCATTGGCTTCAAGTTCGAGAACGGCTAAAAAGAAACCAATGGACGGATGACCTGGCAGAGGCACATCACCGGTCTTCTTCACTCTTCCTATGGCCAGTCGGTTGAACGTTTCACCTATTCGATACCATTCTTGCTTTCCCCCTCCCCTGTGTCTATATATAGTCGGCTTAATCTAGTCAGCTGATCATATGGTGGTTCTAAAAGGGAATCGTGCACGGACAGAAAGATTCTACAAACGTACAGTAAGACCGAAGTCGGACACGAAGACCTCATTTGCACCAAGGCCATGTGTACAGCAGACTCAGAGAAAAGAGAAGAAAGAAAGAAAGTAAGGTTTGAGATGAAAAGGGTAAAGACCGAGCAGAAAAGAACAGAATAAAAAAGCGCCGTCAGCCTCAAGCCTTAAGGGGCTGCAGACTACTAAATTAAGTCCGGTTGTGCACAGGCCTGGGTGTGGTACAATTTGGTTGTGACAGGTCTAAAGTGAAAGACTTTCTTTGTCCATTTGCGGGGGATGCAGCAGCAGGCTTTGTCGATGGCAATGACTTTCGGACCAAGCTGAATCGGCGCGTTACACAATGCACGGGTACGCCATCAATCAGCAGGGCTGGATTGGAGCCGATCTTCAGAAGAAGAAAAAGAAGGGCGAAGGCGCATGCATGATCCTTTATCCATAGGTAGAAATCTCGGAAAGAAAAAACCACTAGCACAGAGTAACGCGCTGCATGAAAAAAAAAAAAAAAAAAAAAGAGCTAGGGTCCTACGTAGCGTGCTGCAACTGCTGCCGTTTGATACTGCAGGTCTTGGATTCTTCCATTCAGATCATGGGGAGGCGTGCGTGGGACTAGCGAGCTGGCTTGGTTACACTGGGATTGTTGATAACGTAGCAGCAGCAGCAGCAGCAGCAGCAAGCAGAGCTCGGGCGGTATTGTTTGCCAAGGGTCCTTCTGCTGATTCCTTCTGCTGTTTGAGCGCTAATTCGCCCTAAACCATAGAATTGACTTAATTGGCTGGGATCGTTAAGCGACATCAAGCATTATTTACCTCGGAGTAGTGGGATAGAGGTGCAGGGACAAGAGGACTGGCGTCCTTCTTGGCCCTGTCATATTGGCGACATCCAAGCCTCGGGTATTGTCTGGGCGCTTGAAGAACGAGATTCAGGCAGCTTGTTTGACTTGGAACAAGGGAGACCCTTGTTTTCATGCCTGGCTAACGATTTTCTCTGCTGTGAGCTATTAACCTGCAGACGACTCAGCCACGATGTGATTACATGTCACTCATTATTGGCATTATGACCTCCAACAGCTAGGGGACGAAAATTGAGTTCCCTGGTCCCGAGTCCTGCTTTGGAGGCCTTGGCGGTGCCATGCAAGCCAATAGTCTCCTGGAGGGCTGATAATGACGAAGAGATAGCGGGATGGGCTCTGCAAGGCATGGATAGATTGACCGAGATTGTATTGCGTCGGAGGTATGGATTTAGAGATGTGCTTGGCCCGGTGGCTGGCCGGTGAAGGCCATTATTCCCCGTGATAATCAGTGCTTTTGTACTACGCTTGAAGATTGGGACCAATGAGTTGGACTCTTGTGTAGCCAGGCCTTGGCGCTGTCGTAGCCTACACGAGTATTGCGTCGGATGTGGGAATGTTTCCCCGGTGAGCAGATGGGTAGGCTGGACTAAGCTCCTCTCCTCCATGATCTTGGAGTATTGTCACACATTTAAGAAAATGGAGTGTAGGCTGAAGACCGTATGTGCTACCAGATGTATCCCGTTGAGGGAGTGGTTGTGTGTTATCGCAACGATAACACGGCCATGTCCAGAAGTTCTTGGCTTTCATGGGGATGATCTGAAGTGGACCGGCATTGGTGGAGACTCGGAGAAGGTTCGTGCCTCAGGTTCCATCCCAATCCCCCGGGCTACCCTTGCCCTTGCCCTGGACCCTAACCCATCAAACATTTTACCGCCTTCTACCCTCAAGATTCTGCCCTTCAGGACCCCGCCGTATGAATCTTGGCGTCGACCATATCAGATGTTTCATGTTTCCTGGCCTCGGCCCAACCCTTTGCATCATCTTGTCCTTCAGCTTCTCAGTTGTTATTCTGTCGGTCACACACTCTTATACCCGCTTATACACATATATAGACTATAGAATCTGTGTATCATGGCTATGAACAAGATTCCTGGCCACAATATCTATGTTGGCGGGTGGGTTTCCTTCCATTTACTTTCAGTCAAATCCCACCTGCTTCCTCTGCCCTCTTTCCTCTTTTGATACGCTAATCGCCTACGATGAAATGCGCTTATGCTTGGCCGCACCGCTAATTCTCTTGACAGGGTATTATCACTCAAGAACCACGCGGCGTTGACTAGAGCGAATATCACCCATATTGTTTCTGTGCTACGACTACAGCAAGCAGACGAACTGTTGGCGCCTTATCAACGCCACTGCATTGAAGTTGACGATGTAGACGATGAGAATTTGCTGGAGCATTTCCCCGCTGCTGTCAAGTTCATTCAGTCGGGACTCGACAGCGGTGGCGCTGTACTTGTGCATTGGTCAGTTCTCTACTCATCATATGCCACTGTGTTCTCTTGCCCTGTTTAAATTAACTAATGCTTTTTTTAGTGCGATGGGGAAGTCACGCTCTGCAACTGTGTGCATTGCTTACATGCTACATCAGCAGCGTAGTGCGCTGACGCCGCAGTCGGCGCTTGCCATTATCAGAGAGAGCCGACCCCTTTGTGAACCCAACGATGGTTTCATGGAACAGCTCGAACTCTACCACCAGATGGGCTGTCCCGAAGACGTTACAAGCCACCCTCTGTATAGCAGATGGCTCTACCGTCGCGAGGTGGAAGAAAGTGTAGCATGCGGGCGGGCGCCGGAAATGAATACCGTCCTATTTGAGGATGAGCAACCGCACAGGCCCCAGGAATCCACCGGCCGCACGACGGAGATTAAATGTCGTAAGTGCCGGTCAGTAGTCCTTGTGCTCCCCTCCTTTTTGTCTTGATGGCTTTATTATAATGTGACTGACCAAATGGCTAGACGCAAATTGGCAACTACGCCGTTCGTTATTCCCCATGGCCCCCAGAAACCGGGCGTATCTCTCGCGAATACGGAGTGTGCACACATTTTCCTTCATCCATTGACGTGGATGCGTCCCAGTCTCTTCCCTGACAACGAGTCTGAGGATTCCGGCGCACCCCTTGGCTCGCCGCCGGCAGATGCGCCGTTATCCGGTCGTTTGACCTGCCCGAACAACTCCTGCGGTGCCAACATTGGAAAGTTCGCCTGGCAGGGTATGCGGTGCAGCTGCGGCGAGTGGGTGGTTCCCGCTATCGGCCTGGCGAAAGCCCGAGTAGACATATCCGAGCAAGTGAATACGGCTCGGGGGCCAGCCCAGGCAGCCTTTGGCATTCGCCTTCCGCCTGGAATGCGGCCTAATCCCACTGATGAGGCCAATGGGAGGGGGAATCTCTAAGCCTTCCACCAAGATTACACAAGGCAGCAACCAGACCTGACAGGGTCGGCTCGAGCATTGCTGACATCCTCGGGGAGTGGTCCTATTCCGGCCACACGGTAACCACTTTACATGTTGGCCTCACGTGGGGAGGCAGTGCGATCGACCGTAAATCAGTCGCAGACTCGCAAGCAGCAATGCTACATCGAGCCTAGTGTGTCAACGCGTCCGAGAGTCTCTGCGGGAGCTTGCGTGGATAATTAATAGTCGAAGAAAGACAGAGCAAACGCCCGCGGCGTGGCAAGCAGGCGGTTCCTTGCTGTGATTCGCGGGTTGAAGGGAGGCATTTAGGCTTTATTAGCGCGGTCAGAGCCGCAGGCGAGGGAAGAGAAGGGAAGGAGGTATGAGGAAGATGCGCAGGTTACGCGCACGCATACGATATGATAGACTCAAGTCTAGGCTCGATTGACACTGGTGTTCCGAAAACAGTCGCGGATGGAAAGGATGAAAGGACCCTGATGCCGATCCTCCAGCGGGGAGACAGGTATGCTAGCGCCGAGGTGACCTCACCTTCTCGGCAATGAGGGCCTGATTCAATTTTATAGTCTAATTTACCAGCCTGCCACAGTTGCGCAGCCAAGTACTCTAACCTTATTGTTTTGATAATAACCGATCCCCGAGGAGCAGAGCCATTCAATAAATCAACCTCAGACGCTCAAGCGCAAAGGAGAGCGCTATGGCGATGAAACATGAAACCGACTTGAGAGACTCTTGAACTTTTACTTTTTCTTTTTTCCCATTTTTGCCCACATCAGGATTGAATCAGGGCTGGATGGTAACCAACCCCACATCCTCCGACCAAAACCCCACGAGGCTGTTCCCAATGCTCTAAACCTCTTTAAGACGAGCCCCACGAACCGCACAGGGACCCCTCCAGAGTCCACCTTTCCTTCCGGTGGGCAGCCACCAATGATCTGCAGCCAGTGGTCGATCGGGGAAGAAACCAAAGCAGAGGTTGCAGCGTTGCACAAGTTCCTGGCGTCTTTCCGATGGAGGGATGACTAATCTACTAGGGCCTGTCGACTGGTTTCTGCTTTCGCAATGTACTGTGCTCGGAGCCTCGGACAGTGCGGAAGCTGGTGAGAGAGCAAAAGAGAACCTTGAAGGGAGAAGGGAAGAGAAGAGAAGAGGGGGGAAGCCTGGTAAGGTCTAGGCTGGATCACTAGCGCCGGGAAGGGGGCTGTGCAAAGCTCTCTTACGCAACTGGGGCACGCTAGCCATGGTTGCAATTTGTGCTCTTTCTGGTTTTCTGGACGGTACGGTACGGACTGGTATAGTATGTAAGATACCAGCCTTGCGTATTTTTCACCTCACACAACCAACCCTCCAGCTTTCTTGTCTTCAGTGTCACACTGTCAAGGCTGTAGGGCAGACCGCCCTATCTGGTTCGGCAAGGGTGGCAAGGACGGTCCAAAACGTGGAAAGGAGACAGAAGAGCATAGAAGGAAGGAACTTTAGGTAGGTAGGTCCAGACCATTTCTAGGTTCATCAAGTGCTTTAGTCTTCATCATATCATGCTCCATAACTATCAGTATCATAGCATATCACCACTGTATCTTCACCCAATGTTGCAACAGACCAGGCAGATACTTTATCCAGTCAGTTAATGACTTGATGCCTAGCAACCAACTAGTACGGAGTAGATAGCCAAGGTTATCTAAGCTATTCATGTATGTCTGATTTGATCACTCCCCATGATCCATTCAGGAACCAACGGCTGCTCGCCCCTCTTCTCCTCTTCCTTCCTGGTCAGTCTTCGGAGCCTAGGACAGGCTACCATGCGTGTGATGGCTGTGGAGGGGTCGTGATGATCTGTGACGAGGACCATGAATTATACTTACCTAGTACGTAGTTAAGTCAAGTCAGTAAGAAATGACAGTTGACTATCGCAAGCTTGTCGTCTTTTCGAGGGGTATAGGATGACGTCAGCGGGACTCCCCGGCTTGAGTTTATGCTCTGCAACATTGAATGATCATCGACACGGGCAGCGTCAAAGACTAAGGACAGTTCTCTACCGAACCATTTCCTATCTCTCCACCATAGAGAAGGTACGGCGGTACCTACTGCTATACTACGAACCTCAACCCAGGCAACCGGTCGCACCACTATAAATCGATTCTCTCAAGGTCCTTAGAAGAAAACGAAAAGGGATCTATTCCCGATTCAGACAGTAGTCTATTTCGACCCAATGTCTTCTTCTCTTGCCTGAATCTCTTTGACAAGCTATAGCTATATAGATTGTATAAATATTGCGCAGGTATCAACCGACTACGAGGATCAATCCACCTCCTAAGTAAGTATTTCCTGACCCCTCCAATAGAGGAACAGTCGTAGAGGAGTAGTGAGTGAGTGCAAGTGAAGATGCAGGAGACTCTGCTACTCCGCTGCACTAAACCCAACAGGCGACTAGAGCGAGGAGACTAAACAGCACTGCCTCAACCGGGGATCCACTATTTTGCATGGAAAATCTTGGCTTTGGTCTTTTTCTTCTTTCTTTTTTCCTTTGCGGATTTTCGTTTGCACTGTCATCCTGAACGAGGAAGGATGGATATTGCTTATCTCCGGTTTTCATACTGCTCAACAAGTAATCGCTATAGAGGTGCAGGTGGTAAATTAGCTACCTGCCTGGAATTGATTAGTCTCCGCAGGACACTTCAAGTTTAAAGATCAGAAGAGGGGAAGAGCGTGGAGTGGAGGTTAATGGACGACATGGGCTTGTAGAGGGGAGTAAGCAGGGAGGAGCGGGGATTCGTACTCTATGCGAATCACTTACCACCCTGGATTTAGATAGGGGATAGGTTGACGACGCTTGGTGGAAGTATCATTTCCCTCCAAAGACCTTCCTTCGTACTTTGTCTGCATAAGCGGAGAAGATGAAATGGGAAAGGAGAGGATTTTTTAGATTAATTGCCACTGAGATGGGGTCGCATCCCCGCCCTTTCTGTCTCTGTTCACTATCGGTAAGTCTTCTGTCGCATCCATTGGATTAGAGGTTATTGCAACTTCGTTGTACGGTATTCTGCTATCGATACTAGTGAGCAGTGTATAACGGATGTTTGCGTAAGGCTGGCCGGTTTGTGACCTGTTGGGCAGGAAATGCCGGCGAGGGGGTCGTGGCCATTCTCTGCCTTATGCCTTATGCCTTATGGGAGGATGGACTTTCTAGAAGCCGCCTAAGGCTGAGACGTGGCTCTGTTACTCCGTACTCCGTAGCTCAGTCCAAGCTTCCCGCCTCGCTGTCAGGTTGTGTGTAGTATATGCAGGGCATACGCACTGCATGTGAGGTTAGTTACAGTAACAGCAATGACTTGATCATGTGGCAGATCGATACTGAAAGACCCGCTTTCCATCTCTTGCATTGGTTTTCTCAACAAGTATTCTCAGTAGTCAGGTTAGAAACTCGACTAGGGAGTTGGTGATGAAGACAGAGCCTAGAGCTATGTCATTCCCGATTTGCTGTCTTGCTTTCGGGGAAGTGTCTTCGAGGTATCTGAGACCGGCATCGAAAGCACTTCTCACGGACAGAGCAATGACCTCGTAGCCCATAAGGCAAGGCATTTTGAACCAGGCTATCCTAACCGCACATCTCGGATAAGACACGCCGGTAGTCATCACATGGCGAGGCTGTGTTAGAACCAGACACGCGCGCAGTCTGGAAGCACATCAAGTTATTGCCCCAAGGGCATGTGCACAAGCACACGACACGGCCTCAAAGACCACCAGAGGGAACAGACGGGAAAAACGAAGGATCCTGCAGTCGTTGCCGATTGCGCCTTGCGACCTCAACATTGCGCACCCTATCAATTCGCATCTGATAGAAGTTCCTACTCCCCAGATCAGTCAGCATCCAAGACCGACAGATGAACGAAGCAAAACCCAGAAGAAACATACTTATGCAGCGCAAACACCCTCGGCGAATCATCCGTTGTAGAAGCCGTAGTACTCCCAGATTTCTTAATCGCATCGATCTGCAAGCGCATTTTGAATCAGCCAAACCATTATCATCCAACCCCCCGTGCATGGCGTTCCTCCGTTTGACCCAGACGCGCAAACCTACTCTATCATCACGGTCCTTCTCCGCAGCCTTACTCTCCTTGTCCTCTCCATCTTTATCTCTCGAGTCCTTGTCCTTGTCCTTTTCCTTTTCCTTCTTCTCGTCCTTGTCCTTCTCTGCTCCAGCCTTCTTCGCTTTCCGCGCCTGCTTCTCTTCGTACTCCTTCTTCACCTTCTCGATCTCCCTGGCCATCGCTTCGCGCTTCGCTTTCGCCTCAACTTCCGCTGCGTCGATTATCGGCGAGCAGAAGTTCCGGTCGGTGAGGTGGGAGGGGCAGGTGTAGAAGAAGTCCTGTGCGAATGAGGGATCATTAATTAGCCCATCAATCTTATATTGGGTATTGATATTGGGAACCAGTTTCAATGTTCGGGGGCAGAGAGAGTCGGTATAACTTACCTTGTTATCAGGGGTGATCAGGACCGAGGTCGAGGGTTTATAGCAGATGTAGCATGCTTTGGCGGAGGTATCGGCTACGTGACGGAGATGGTAGGTGTTCTGAAATGGCGAGGCCATATTTCTTGCAAGTGGCTGGGCAGAGTCAGGATGCAAGAAAGGAGAAGTGAGTGAATTTGCCTGTATTGAGGTGCGTGGGGGCAGTCGATGGAGTTGGCGCGGGGAAAGGGAGTCAAGTGAAATGGTTTGGGTGCGGAGAAATAGTTCCACTGCTGATGATGTCATGTGACAGGTGAACAATAAACTACATCGACTTCGAAACCATGTTCTGTCTCTCGAATACTAGAATACAATACATTTGATTCATGGATAGACTACCTGCCCAACTAACGCCAGAGCAATGCATACATAACAGTCAAGACTGACTCTAGGTCCAAGTCGTAACTTTTCGACAAAACAACAACCCCCCTTTCTGAGGAGAAAATGAACGAGGAAAGGAGAAAGTAAAAGGGGACGAAAGGGATCTCATCTTCTCTGAGATGAATGAGACGAGGAAGTGGAATCAAGCTTGGATACCTGCTCATCACCATGTCCCTCCTTCACATGTGACATCTACAGCCAGGAACGCCCGACCTATAGACTCTCACCAACCACCCCAGCGGCCTCCCTGGCTAGCCGCAAGTCCTTAGCATCCAAACCGATCACGATGAAGTATTTGCTGAATGCAGACAGTATATCCGCCAGAGAGCGTTTAAGCGTCGTCAGGACTAACTCTACATCGGGCACTCGACGAGCCTCGGCCTGTGCCTTGGGGTTGCTGGATGGCGGAAAATCCACATCCGTCCAGTGCGCATCCAGTCCACCGTTAATGAAGGGCTCCAGTGTCTGGATGGTCTCGGTAAATAAGCGGATAATGCCGGGCACGTCCGCTTGGACTTTACCGTAGGAATCCTCTTCGAGACTTTTGATGGAGAGGCAGGTGATCGAGTCGATGGAGTAGACAATAGAGCATACATTAGCATGCGGTGTGCCGAGGACGATAGCGGACAGGCGACGGGCGTAGGTCTGACGGAATAGACGCCCAACGGGGGTGCGAAGAAGATTGGCGACGAGAGGATGCAAGTTTTCGGGCTTTCTGGTGGTCAAGGGGCCGGTGAGAAGCTTCAGTTCCTGCTGGGCTGCGAGGAGCTTTTGCTTGTGTTCAGTGGGCAGCAACTCAGACGCCCGATCAAAAGCATCGCGAGCTTTGGCGCGGGCGGTCGGGGTCCAGTCAGGGTTGCTGCCGATTGACTTAACCGCATTGCCGAATTTCTCCGGGCGGGAGGTGGTCTTGGACGTGGGAGCAAAGATATCAGCTTCATCTAGCTCCTTCAGAGGGTCGGTGAGTCGGGGAAGTGTGCGGAGAACGGGCTCATCTTCAGGGAGGTCGGTGTTGAAGCCAGTGGTTGCCCCTTTCTTCTCTTCCTTCTCTCTGTTGTCCCGATACTTCAGATCCTCGTTCTGCTCCTCGACCCGTGTCGAAACGCCCTTGATCACTTCTGTGGCCGCGGTAAGAATCTGAGACCAGGCTGGTCCATCTTCGCGGTCAATATCGTTGAAAATAGCCTTGCGACGGTCAGGAAATTGCTGGCTAATGAAGAGTAGCTCCCAGAATGCGAAGGCTCGAACAGTCTCCTTTTGCGCTTTCAGACCGGTCAGAAGGCTGCCGTTGGGGTCTTTGGCGTCTGCTGTCAATGGCTGGCCGCGCTTGAGGGGCTCCTTGCTCAAAAACAAGGAAAAGAAAACATTGGCGCTCTGCCAGCATGTCGTCAAAAGCGCCCCTGAAACCACGGTCCTCAACAAAATCCCTAGACTGATTGGCGGAATGAAGCCCGGCGGATAAGCGGCAGACCTTGGGAAATCCCAGAAGAGCTTGGCGAAATACAAGGTGGTACTCCACGCCGGACGGCGGAGGAAGATGGTGTAGATTAAAGGGCAAGCCAAAGCAGTGGTGACACTCCTCTTGACACCGCCAACAATGGCCGTCGGCAATGCAGCTTGAATGCGTTTGGGGATAGATCCCACATTGCTCTTGTCCTGCTCAGACCGTCTGGCGACTGGAATAGGAACTTGGTCGTGATCACAGTACAAGTGAATAAACGACTGCACGATTGCTACTAAGAAGTGGTATGTGTAAAGGTAAATTGCTCGTTCGTTCAATGTTGCGCGCTCATGGGGTCTAGCATCATACTGTTAGCCTGGACACCATCGAAATCGGAAAGGTTTTCACCACTGGCGAAGCACATACCTAGCTCGATTCACCCATTCCAAGTGTGCACTCAGCGGCGACGACCATCTGTAGATCTCGTTGAACCACCAGGCCGAGAACAAGTACCATCCGAACGTCTGGAAAGCATCGAGTGGGATAAGTTGTTTAAGCGTGCTGATCGGCGAGGCGGTCGTCCTTGCGCCAAGGTGCATCTGGCCGACACGCAGAACAAAGATGACAAGGCTGCAAAGGGATAGAAGAACTGTTCGAATGCCACATGCTCCAATTGGAAACCATGACCATAGGACTGGTGGAATATCGTAAGTGGTTAGCGGTCGCCGGAACCTTGTCCTTCGATTGCTCCATCCATCTTGAATTTGAACTTACATGATGATTTCTCACCAATGGCGAATGCAACTATGTAACAGACCAACAGCGCCAGCGCAGAGGCATGGACGAACCTTCTGTGTAGCGCCGAGGTCAATATGCGCCGATAAGGGCGAGGCCGTGCGACAGCCATGATGAGGTTCTGGATCGAGACTGCAGTATGATCTCTAGGTAGAGAAGAATGAGACAAATTCACCGCATGTTCAGAGTACCACAGAATAGGTAGCGGTTTACTCTCAGAAGGCCGAAGCTCCAAATAGTCCGGACGGAGCTCTGTCGAGGAAAGGCGGGCAGCGGATGCGACGACAAAATGAAGCTTTTCGAATAAAGCATCAAAACACACACCAGCCACAGCTGGCTGGATCAGGTGACCGGGCAACCCAGAGTCCGTGCGTCAGGTGATGGCGGCCTGCAAGGTCAGGCGTTAGGAATCAGGCAACAACGCCATCGGCTTCCCCCCTGCTACCGACGTATGTACTGTTGTACATGTGCCTGCTTGCATCAGCCGTTCCGTTAATTCCCATCCGCCTCGTCCTTCCTCCTTCGATCCACTCTCGCACCTAGAAAAGTGTTCTTCTCAGCCATGTCTTTCGATCGCTTAGATTCCTTAGAGTCGCAGCCTACAACTCTGCGACGATCCGATGATCCGCATTATCGCGATGACCCCGAGTTTGACCGCTTGACTGAGAGTCTCTCCAACCGCCTATTCACTCTGACCTCGAATATCACCCGCTTATCGGACCAGATCGCTCTCCTGGGTACGCGCCGGGATACCGAGCGTGTGCGTGAACGAGTTCACAGCCTTTTGGAGCAGACTCGGGTGGGATTTAAGGATGTCGGGGAGGCGATCAAGAAAGTAACCACTTGGGAGGATGTCAATGTACGTTGCCTTTCGTCTGCATTGTCAAGCACCTCTCCGTTGCTGACATACATTCTCTAGCCCTCCCAAAAATGGACGCAACAGAAGCTCTCCTCTGAATTCAGAGCTACATTGGAGGAATTTCAGACCGTTCAACGTCGTGCTTTAGAAAAACAACGTGCATCTGCAGTGGCCGCCCGCACGGCGGTGGAAGACGGTGAGCATGCGACTGAAGAAGGGTTCCAGCAACAGCAAGAGCAGCTTCTTGAGGAACAGCCCCGGTTAGCAAATCAAGATGAAGTAGACTTCCAGGAGTCTCTAATTATCGAGCGGGAGGCGGAAATCCGCAACATTGAACAAAGCGTCGGCGAGCTCAATGAACTATTCCGCGATGTTGCCCATATCGTTCATGAGCAAGGAGGCCAACTCGATATTATCAGTGAAAACGTGGAGAGAGTCGGGGACGACACACGTGGTGCCAATGTTGAGCTGCGTAGCGCAAGCCGGTACCAGAAGAATGCGCGGAACAAGGCCTGCTGTCTCCTGGTCATCCTGGCCGTTATCTTGCTGATCATCGTTCTTGCCGCGGTGCTGGGGTGATTTCTGTCGGTCCCCGCCGCTTTTCTATGGTATGCGACATCGCTGTTTGACCCAGCATCAGGTCGCAATGCTCCTCCCTTTTGATGATATCATCTTCATGTACCTTTTATGTATATGCGTATGCTTCCACCCGTTTGGCAGGCCTCGTTGTTTACACTCATGACCCCCTTAATGATCAATCGGCGCTTATGGAGCAGAGGATGTTTTGACTATCTATAATGGTTGTGCTGTCTTCTATGCTTGTTATGATACATAGCCTTGTTATACATGGATTGTACACCGAGCTAAATTTCCCCAAGACCGTAACCGAAACTCCTTGTGTTCGCCTGTACATGTGCACCGTAAACCAATCAGGAAAATGCTGTGAGCTGCTTACAGTCCCATAAAGCGACTGAAACGCATCCGACAGCCCTCCCAGGTGTTCAACTTGGGTCGGACATCCAAATAAAAGCTCAGCTTACCCGGCCCAGCATTGGCGGCCAGTCCGGTGCCGGTGGCCCCTCCCGATGTCTTGCCTTGGTAAAAGTCGATAACGTACTCGACTCTATCCCCGCCGCACCTTTCCACAACCCAATCATGACGGTCGAAGGGCAGCTGGTAGCCCATCAGGTTGTTGACCCGCGCCCGAGGGCTCAAGAATTGAGGGTCAACGCCCAGACCCCGGAAAGAGTACAGTTTCGGACCTCCACATTTCTTGCTGCCGGGATCACTGCCGGGAGCTCGACTCTCCCAGTCCAAGATCTGCTGCCATGCACGCTCATTGACGGCATTGTGGATGGGGATAATGGACGCGACGGTGGTGGCCAGCTCAGAGGCCGATTCTGTGGAAGAAGGCGTGTTGCCCTTGCGCATCAGCGCTTCAAAGAATTGTCGCTCGGACGGATAGATCCAATTGCCGGAGTTCGGGTCGTGACCTGTCTCGGCCTCGTCGTTCGATGGTGCGCCATGCGATGCGCTCGGAGACGAGTATGGAGAGGGCGGAGCGCTGGGTGATGCGGAAGGTGACGGCTGGGATTGAGTATCGATCGCTCGCGGTATGCTACTGATCTCGCGATCGGTGGAGAGCGGACGTTGCATTTTAGCCTTCGATTGAGCGTCTTCTGTAGGCATGGGGTGAGGAGGAGCGCCTCCGGAAGCTTTGTGTTGTTGCAGCCATGCCTCGCGAGTTTTGTGATCAACAGGGCATGCTCCGGCTGCTGCAGCTGCAGGCTCGGGTGAAGGCGTACTGGCACCGGCGCCCATGAGTGAGGAAGAGATATATAGGAGGGTGGGTTAAAGGGACGGTGATGTGACAAGACCGTGCTGGGGGTGTCTGGCGAATGAGAAGTACGAAGATATAATCGAGGATGGAATCCAGGAACTTCAACTGAAAAAGCGGACAACTCCGAAAAGGCGGAGAAAAAATGGCAGCTCACCGCCTTCAATTCCGAGCAACAAAAAGAGCCCCTCAGTCTCTTTGCCCAACGGGGAAATCCATACATTCCCCTCCGTCCCGTGTGCCCCCCTGCCTCTTGGATACTTATATCTTCGACTCTTCGACGCTTCATTGACCATTGACCTCTGAATTTTGGTTCAACCGACTTCTACATCCATCATGGCTGCTTCCGCTGAAAGTCTCGTCTATCGGGCCACCACGACGGCCCCCGTCAACATCGCTGTCATCAAGTATGTTTACTACTATGCACCCCACCGCCCCCTATTGCGGTCACTCAGGATCTATATGACAGCGCCGAGGAACTGACACGAGTCTTCTAGATACTGGGGCAAGCGTGACGCTGTTCTTAATCTGCCCACCAACTCTTCCCTCTCCGTCACTCTCTCCCAGCGCTCACTCCGCACCCTGACCACCGCTTCTTGCTCGGCCATCTACCCCGCCCAAGACGAGCTGATCCTCAACGGCAAACCCCAGGACATCCAATCCTCTAAACGCACCCTTGCCTGTCTCTCCAGCCTGCGCGCTCACCGCAAGGAGGTCGAAGCCGCCGACTCCTCTCTTCCCAAGCTCTCCGCCCTCCCTCTCCGCATCGTCTCCGAAAACAACTTCCCCACCGCCGCCGGTCTTGCCAGTTCGGCTGCCGGGTTTGCAGCCCTTGTCCGTGCCGTGGCCGACCTCTACCAGCTCCCACAATCTCCCCGCGATCTCAGCCGCATTGCCCGTCAGGGCTCCGGCTCTGCCTGTCGGTCCCTGATGGGCGGGTACGTTGCCTGGCGCGCCGGCACCCTCGAGGACGGTAGCGACAGTCTAGCCGAGGAAGTTGCTCCCGCCGCTCATTGGCCCGAGATGCGCGCCATCGTGCTTGTCGTCAGCGCCGAGAAGAAGGATGTCCCGAGCACGGAGGGTATGCAGACGACCGTGGCCACGTCGAACCTCTTCGCTACCCGCGCGAACACGGTTGTCCCCGAGCGCATGACGGCCATTGAGACCGCGATCCAGAACCGGGACTTCCCCGCCTTCGCCGAGATCACCATGCGTGACTCCAACGGCTTCCACGCCACTTGCCTAGACTCCTGGCCTCCGATCTTCTACATGAACGATGTCTCCCGGGCTGCTGTCCGCCTGGTCCACGACATCAACCGTGCCGTCGGCCGCACAGTCTGTGCTTACACTTTCGATGCGGGCCCGAACGCCGTCATCTACTACCTCGAAAAGGAGTCTGAGCTCGTCGCTGGAACTATCAAGGCCATCCTGGGCGCCAAGGCTGATGGCTGGGAGGGTCCGTTCTACGAGCCCCTCAAGGATCTCAGTGCCCCCGGCGTTGCCTTGGACCAGGTGGACTCGCGGGCCGTGGATGTGCTCAAGGAGGGCGTCAGCCGTGTCATTCTCACCGGTGTCGGTGAGGGCCCGATCAGCGTGAACGATCACCTTGTCAGCGAGAAGGGCGATGTCCTCGCGCACTAAATCAAGGAGCTATCGTGCCAAACTCGAGGTACCGCGGGCGCTGATTGATAGTCAGACCGCGGACTACCTTGGGATAAAAGATACCCATACCGCTCCCTCCGATGTTGAGAGTGAGGGGTTCAACTCTACATTCAGAAAGTCTATATTCTCGTTTACTGCGAAGCATATAATTCAACATTAATAATCATGTTAACATTTAATTGAATGAGTTTCCATCCAACATCTCTATGCTTTTTTGTGACCTTTTACCAAACCATTGAATGGAAGAAATAGACAGACAAACCACAACCAAGTAAGCGTCAGAAGCCTGCAGGCTAAAAGCCCTAGTTAAGCAAGGCGGACAACTTCATCTCCTTAACAGCGGGGACCTCCTTGCCCTTGCCCACGTTGGCCGTGGCCGTCACACTATCCCAGAACACGCTCTGTCCACCTCTGCCCGTACCCAGAGGTTCTTCCGCACCGCCGAGATCAGCATTCTCAAGCTCACCATCTGCCGCATCCTTGGCGCCGTTATCAGCAGCAACCAAAGCGCCGAACACCTCCTCCCGACTGTCAGAGCAGAGCTTTAGGACCTCCTGCATCGCCTTCTCGATGGCGGCGGCGCGCTCGCGCATGCCCCGACGCAGCAGCGCATCAATGAGCACCTCCACCTCGGCGACGGTCGCGTTGGCCCTCTCCAAAAGACGCCGCACGCTGTTGACGAGGTACTCCTCCTCGTAGACGGTGCCCTTCTTGCCGCGGGCGCGCTTGCGCTCCTCCTTGCGGCGGGTCTTGGACGTGTGGCGCGAGGAGGTTGTCTTGCCGGTCTTGCCGGTGTTGCCCGTGTAGCGGGTGAACATGGAGCGGCCGGCCAGCGTCGACGCATCCGTCGGCGCCAGCGAGACGTTGTCGGGGATGTCGACGTTGCCGTCACCGCCCAGCGCCGGGTCGCCGCCGAAGTAGGCCAGCGGGTCCGTGGCGCGACGCACCCGCAGCTCGCGGATTCGCGGCACCTGCGAGTTGAGCTGCGACCGGAAGTCCGCTAGCAGGTCCGTCATCGCGCCCATCGCGTCCGAAAGCCCGCCGTCGACGATCTCCGCGATCAGCGTCTGCTGGCCGTGCAGGGCGAGGAGCCGCGTCGCCTCCGAGAATTTGGCCCCGCGGCACAGGAGCCGCGCCGCTGCCGGGATGTCGCCGAGGTGCTCGGCGTGGATCTGCGCCGCCGAGATGTAGTCCTTTGTTTCTTCGGTGAGCGTGGCTGCGAGCGTGCTGGCGTGCGTGGAGAGTTCCTCCGCCGAGAGGGGCACCATCATCGCGCAGTAGATGGATTCACGCCAGAGGTGGGCGAGGTGGTAGCATTTGTAGGCGTCGGTGTAGAGGGACAGCGATTCGTAGGCTGGTGAACGGTGAGGTTAGCTGGAGGTTCGAGATTAGTGGAGGGGTATGTGTCCACGTACCAATGCCTGCTTCCTTGTACTTGGATCGGTCGAAGAGGTGGTCGGCGTACAGGTGGCTTATGTCCCGTAGTTGCTCGGCCTGGTACCTGTACAGGTCGATGGCGTCCTTGTATAGCGTGTGCTTGATAGCATAGGCACGGAGCTCCTCATGAGCATTTAGTGCATGGAGGTGCTTCAAGGCCTTTGAAGTGCGTCCGAGGTAGTTGTCAATCTCGAATTGACGTCGAAGCTCGGGCAGTTGCTGCAGCTTTCTCAGGAACGGGAGGTATTCGCGGGGGTCCTGCGTACTGTGAGCTTGCATCTAGGTGAAGGGGAATCGGGGCTCTGACTCTCTGGGCTTGCTGAGCAACAAGTAGAGTGAGCTCGAGGTCATAGAGACCCAATGCATTGTTGTACAAGAGATTAGCATCCGTCAGGAAGCACATGTGCTCCACCGCATCGTCGGCTTGTTCGGAGCTTTGGTCTACTACCCAGTTAGTAAATATCCCAGATGTGCGAAGAACAATATCCTTACCCCTTAGACGTGCAACCAGCTGAAGACCTGCCTCAAGGTCGGGCGGGGACTTGCAAACGTGAGCAGTGATCAGGTTGTGAAGGTTGGTATCCAGGCGCTTCTCAAGTGTAGTCAAGAAAGCATCGCAGATCCGGTTGACTTTACTGCTCTTGCTAGAAGGAGCGGCTAGCGCAGCGAGAGCGGATTCTTCGGCCTTCTTCTTCAGGGTGTCTTTGTACAATGTCTGTGACACATCCTCCTCACTAGAAATCCTCACTAAGCATACGCTTTGTTAAGTCTGAAGAAGGGCACTCGTACCTCAAACGGGAGATAAATTCATCGATGAAGTCGATTCTCTTGACCTGATCGACAAACAGTTGAATATTTTCCATGAACTGCTCGGGTGCATAGTCATGAATGATGTTCATGTCCACCATCTGACTACGGCAGGTCAGGAACGCGGCCCGATAGTTTTTACGGTCAATAAATGACCGGATACCCGCAAGCACGAGGGCTCTGGGATAAATGGTCTCAATGTTGCCACGGGGCATCTGCAAGATGACAGCGAACGTCGAAGGCATGACCGTGACCAAGCGTCCTCCGCGCTCAATGCTTCTGCAGCGTTCGTCCGTTTCAGGAGTATCGGGAGGTACATCCATTTCTATGTTACCCACGTCAGTAATTGTAGGGCGAGCACTGCCATGGTTAAGCGTACCTTCTGCTCTCGTGAGGTGTACAAATTTGATGAGATGTAACGAGGTGGTGAAAATGACGTGAGCTTGGGTGACGATGAACGAGGTACAGTTCTTAGCAAGTAGGGCCTTGTTGGCATACAAAGCCCCCGACTTGGTCATAGAGATAAGAAGTGTCTTGCGAAACGTCAGTAATCGGGATTAAACGGTCAGCGGACGACAAAATACCTCATCTTCAGATATCTGCACAGCTTGAGCCCAGTACGTATCGACAGAGGGACTTTGATTCCATGGTACAACCTCGAACTGCTCGGGGGATGGCATTGAGATGGAAGAGTAGGTGATCGGCTGGGTTGGTCCTAGGTTATGAGAGAACCACAACGATTCATGCCCAAGCGATGCGAACATGGACACAATTTGTTCTGAGTCAACTGCTTGGTAGGCGACCTTCGTCTCTCGGGTCTCAAGCGTAGTCCGCTCTATGCAGGTGTTGTTGGGCCCATTGCCCTTCAGAACGTAAACTTCGGTCTCATTGACAAAAACGATCTGACGAGGCCGGCTGTCCGGGGCATCCGAGAGCGGATAGCTGGACTCGAGGATCGGCACAGGAACTGGTCTAGTCTTAAGGGACCAGAGGAAGACGGAGAATCGATCATTCTCGAGGATAGCAATACGCGTTCCCGACTTGCTAAATGCCACATCAATGATGTTCGAGTCAAGAGTCACTTCATTATGAGCCATAGGAGGCGGTACACCGGCCAGCCTCAAGGGAGTCAGCTTCAGGTTTTCTGTATCATGTTAGCACCCTAGAGTCCTAAATGAAGTCGAACACTTACTTCCGTCTATGACACCGACAGCACCGACATCAGTCGGGCTTGTAGTAGAGCCATGAGCAACGTCAAGCACGAACTCCACGTCCAACATTGACTCTACATGACAATTAGCATAGTTCTGATTATAAGTAGCATGGGTTCCGCACCACAAGCGCCAGCAATAAACCGCAAGGCCTTCTCTTGATGCCACTTGAAAGTGAATGGATTTGTGAAACCGGGGTTCACGACAACAGGGATCTCCTGCTTCAAGTAGTAATGGTAATTGCCCATAGTCCAGAATTGAACGCGATCCTTGAATTGAACGGCGAGTACGGTCGAATCGACGTTCCAGCTTAGATAGATATCCGAGGCCCATGTCAAGCGCTCTTCTTCTGTCAAGCGGAGGGTGAACTCGCCGTGGCGCAAGCCGTTTCGTTCAAAGAAGACCACGTCGATTCTATCATCGCGTCTTTGAATACCGGCGATGAGGTTACCGTAAGGTCTCCAGCTAAGGGCGCCTTCCAGTCCATCAACTGGCTCGCTGATACTATCTAAAGACCCCTCGCGTGAGTAAACTCGAATCGCGCGCCGGATGCCAGCCTCGACGCTGTTCACAGCGACATAGGCACCATCACCCCGCCATGTGATAGTGGTCCTTCCGTCATCGTTACCGCTCAGCTTGCCCTCGTCCACTTTCTCTGGAACGGTGGGATCGCGAAGAGCCTTGGCCCGTTTGCCTTGGAATTGGGTCTCGCGCTTACCCCAACCCACAGAGACATGCTGGGAAGCTTTGAGGTCTTCTTGCGTGAAGGTGATCTCGGCCACATTTTCGAACTCCCTGGTCATGTACAGGAAAGTGTTTGCCCTGGTAGTCAAGGCGAGAAGCTCCTCGTCAGGAGACCAAGCGGCGGCTGTGATACCAACATCAACCGAGCCCACAATCTCGATTTTGTCCTCGCCGGGGAGAGGCTCCTCGCGAACGATGACAATATCACCACCTTCCAGAACTAGGCAGGCAGTCAAGTTATCGGCGAAGTAATGTAGTGACAATACGCGATCGCATTCCAGCTCGGGAAGCGGGCATGGCGCATCCCAGGATGCGATGCACTCGAATACATCGGCTCCTACAGGGTCTGAAAAATAGGCGTCGTGACGCTTTCTGCGCAACTCGATGACTGCATTAGTTGCAGTCGGACCAAAGGTACAAACAACGGCGTCGGACGCAGTGTCCCACGCGGTAGCTGTGAGAGGAAGCTCGTTCTGAAGTTGCACCTCAGCGAGGCGCACGGTTTTAAGGTTGCGCATCTTCGGAATAGCAAGTCTTCTACCCCGCGGCCATCAATCGACGACCGCTTGGAGATATTGCAAGGGAAACAGAAAACCTTGAGATAAAATAAAATTAGAGATTCAAGCTGGCCGTCATAGAAATTAAATTTGAGAGAAGAATGGTGTTTCTGTTCGATTTGGTGGAACGGCAAACCAATGATTGCTCAGGATAGACTATCAGATGCCGAGCCAAAGTTTTAATTTTCCTTTCTTAGACAAAAATCGACCAATGACTTCATCCATATTCTAATAAGGCATCAGACAACCCGCACTACGCACTGCAACTTTCTCTCTCTCTTCAGTATCCAGGAAACTACAATCTAAGCGAGTCTTTAAATGCAATTGCTGCCACAGTTTATTTTCCGAATCAAAATCGTGCTCAATTCATCGACTTTATACAAATTCCCGAAAACATCCGATCTAGGATACACATTCGACCGATTCCCGAGTTCCCCCCATTCGGTTGCGCGCGGAAGAAACACAGCACAAAAGGGCGTTTAGCGGGTCTTGTAGGTTTGCCAGACTGTAATGAAAGTAAGTTAGAAAACTGCGGAAGAGAGGTGCTTGTAGAGCCATTGA
This sequence comes from Aspergillus homomorphus CBS 101889, assembly GCF_003184865.1. Taxonomy (NCBI): domain Eukaryota; kingdom Fungi; phylum Ascomycota; class Eurotiomycetes; order Eurotiales; family Aspergillaceae; genus Aspergillus; species Aspergillus homomorphus. The sequence goes on along the minus strand of NW_020291928.1, from coordinate 260,095 downwards.
TAACATACCGGCGATACCGAAGGGAGCACCGAAACCGGTGACTGGTAGAGAAGAGTTAGTGGCATTGAACAACGTAGCCATCCGGCGACGAGGGGAAGACAAACTCATGAAAGCCCAGTATCTCCAGAAGAAGTACTTGGTGAGGGGGTTGAAGGGAAGGTTAGAGCGAGGGCCCTCAGCGTAGTGGTAGGGGCTGCTGAGCTGGGCACGGGTGGTGGAAAAGCCACGACGGGCGACGAAAGAGGTGGCCATTCTGGCGCGAAGAGCGGAGGCAGCGTACATCTTGACCGGTGTTAGGCTCAATTGAAAAGCGATTGGGGAATTGCAAGCAGTTACGCACTTTGATGAAGCAACAGAGCACGAGTGTTGGGGTAATCTTACTAGGAATCAACGGGGCGGAGGAAGAGCTGGGTGGAACGATACTCACGCTCGCGGCGGCTCCCCGGAAGCACCATCACGTGATATACGCTCGGAAAGAGTAAGTTTCACCGGCGGAGAGCAGCTGCCCGCCGCCGCCTTTCATTGTGGTAACCAAAAATTTTGGGGCCGATCGCTTGCCTTCTCTTTGTCTCGAAGAAAAGCGTCGCAACTGTCCAGGCCAGTCTCCGTTCTTGTTTTCGTTGATCGGCCACCATGGATGAGCTTTTCGACGTCTTCGACGATCAGCCCCAGGCTGTCAAGCCGGCTGAGGGAGCACCCAAGAGAGCAAAGAAAGACAAGAGCAAGAAGCGACAGGTCAATGGCGATGTCAAAGCAACCGCCGCCGCACCCGCCGACACGGAGGATGTAGACATCCCCGACGCCCCCGACGCCCCCGACGCCCCCGATGCTTCCACAGACGAGAAGGAGGCCGAACCGGATGAGAAGGAAGCGAGTCCTGTTGCCGACCCTAACGAACAACCTGATGCGAAACGTCCGCGCCTCGCGACAAAGGAAGCTGAGCCTGTCTTGGCCGATTCATTCGAGACGGAGCAGGAGCGCGAGGTCGCTGGAGCCACCGGATTGCAGGCCTCGGCTGATTCCGCATCTTTGAAGCTATCCCACCAAGTTCGACACCAGGTCGCCATCCCGCCGAACTATCCCTACGTGCCCATCTCTCAACACAAGCCTCCGGAGAACCCTGCCCGCGTATGGCCATTTACCCTCGATCCTTTCCAGCAGGTAGCTGTCGCATCCATTCAAAGAGAGGAGAGTGTGCTGGTCTCCGCCCATACCAGTGCCGGAAAGACTGTGGTCGCCGAGTACGCTATCGCGCAGAGCTTGAAGAACAATCAGAGAGTCATCTACACCAGTCCGATCAAGGCGCTCAGCAACCAGAAATTTCGTGAATTCCAACAAGAATTTGGTGACTGTGGCTTGATGACTGGAGATGTTACCATCAATCCGACGGCTACATGTTTGGTCATGACTACCGAGGTGAGTCCTCTTGCGCTGGGACAGGATTTCCGACCACAGTTCGTTAACGGGTCACTTTTTTTTTCAGATTTTGCGTTCCATGCTTTATCGTGGCTCCGAGATCATGCGCGAAGTAGCTTGGGTCATCTTCGATGAGGTCCACTACATGCGCGATGCAAGTAAGTCCTACGAACCTAGCACTTGCATTTACCCGGCAAATGATTGACTATGGTGCAGCTCGAGGTGTGGTTTGGGAGGAAACGATCATTCTCCTGCCCGACAAGGTTCGATATGTTTTCTTGTCCGCGACAATCCCGAATGCTATGCAGTTTGCGGAATGGATTGTCAAGATGCACAACCAACCCTGTCATGTTGTTTACACCGACTTCCGACCAACTCCATTGCAACACTACTTCTATCCTGTTGGCTCCGAAGGCTTGCATCTGATTGTGGATGAGAGGGGAGTTTTCCGCGAAGATAACTTTCAGAAAGCGATGAGCAGCATTGCCGATAAGAAGGGCGATGACCCTTCAGATGCCATGGCCAAGAGGAAAGGAAAGGGCAAGGACAAGCGGTTGAACAAGGGCGGTCAGAATGACGAAAAGAGTGATATGTATAAGATCGTCAAGATGATCATGCTTCGAAACCTCAACCCTGTCATCGTCTTCAGTTTCAGCAAGCGCGAGTGCGAGAACGGTGCCCTTCAGATGAAGAACTTGTCCTTCAACGATCCTTCAGAAAAGGAGATGGTTCAAACAGTCTTTGACAACGCCCTTAAGATGCTTTCGGAAGAAGACCGGAATTTGCCCCAGATCCAGAACCTCCTACCACTTCTGCGCCGTGGTATTGGCGTCCATCACTCTGGACTTCTTCCCATCCTTAAGGAAACCATTGAGATTCTGTTCCAGGAAGGTCTGATTAAGGCGCTATTTGCTACGGAAACTTTCTCTATCGGTTTGAACATGCCGGCAAAGACTGTTGTATTCACGAGCGTGAGGAAATTCGACGGCTTCAGTCAACGCTGGGTTACTCCATCAGAATTCATCCAGATGTCTGGTCGCGCTGGTCGAAGAGGTCTAGATGAACGTGGTATCGTCATTATGATGGTCGGAGAAGAGATGGATCCTGCTGTTGCAAAGGAGATTGTGCGCGGTGAGCAGGATCGACTGAACTCGGCTTTTCACCTGGGCTACAACATGATTCTCAATCTTATGCGTGTGGAGGGCATTTCGCCCGAGTTCATGCTCGAGAGATGTTTCTACCAGTTTCAAAACACAGCCGGTGTTGCTGAGCTTGAAAAACGTACAGTCTATTCATTTTGTCTTGCTTGTTCTCATGCTAACTTATGTTACAGAGCTTGCGGAATTCGAGGAAAAGCGTGCAAACATGAAGATTGAGGATGAAGGCACCATTCGCGAGTATTATGACTTGCGTAAACAGCTTCAGAAATTCAACGACGAGATCCGGACTGTCATCACGTATCCCGACTACTGCCTTCCATTCATACAACCTGGTCGCCTGCTTCAGGTAAAGCATAAGGATCATGATTTCGGCTGGGGTATTGTGGTCAATACCAAACAGCGCAAGGCACCAAAGGGTTCAAGTGAGGAGTACACCCCCCACCAGCAACACGTCGTCGACGTTCTGCTCGAAATTGCTGCTGGCAACTCCGTCGGCACTAAGTCTTTCGAGGACATGCCGGCTGGAGTGCGGCCGCCCAAGGAGGGCGAGAAGACTTCCATGGAGGTCGTTCCAATTGTCCTTAGCTGCATTCATGCCATTGGCAAGCCGCGCCTCTTTCCTCCGAAGGATTTGAAATCTAGGGATACACGGAATTCGATGAAGAAGACTCTTGCTGAAGTACACAAGCGTTTTCCGGATGGCATCGCTACTATGGATCCGCTCGAGGATATGGAAATCAGAGACGACAGTTTCAAGAAGACCCTACGTGTAAGTGGAACCATCTACTAGCAAGGTGGCCTTTACCTAATGGTACAACAGAAAGTTGAAGTTCTTGAGTCCCGACTTTTCACCAACCCCCTGCACAACTCTCCTCGTCTAGCGGAACTGTACGATCAATATTCAGAGAAAGTGGAACTCGGGAACAAGGTCAAGGAGACGAAGAAGAAGATCTCCGATGCCATGTCCATCATGCAGCTCGATGAACTGAAATGTCGCAAGCGGGTCCTGCGTCGATTCGGTTTCATCAATGAAGCCGAGGTCGTGCAACTGAAAGCCAGGGTTGCCTGCGAGATCAGCACGGGTGATGAACTCATGCTCAGCGAGCTGCTCTTCAACGGTTTCTTTAACAAGCTTACGCCGGAGCAAGTGGCCGCCGTTCTGAGTGTCTTCGTGTTTGAGGAAAAGACCAAGGAGACCCCTGCTCTGACACGGGATGAGTTGGCAAAACCCCTCAAGGAGATCCAAGCGCAGGCTCGGATCGTCGCCAAGGTCTCGCAGGAATCCAAGCTGGCCCTTAACGAGGAAGAATACGTCAACAGTTTCCATTGGGAACTGATGGAGGTCATGTATGAATGGGCGAACGGAAAGTCCTTCTCTGACATCTGGTAAGTCAATTTTCACTTTTCTTAAATCACGAATCTTGCTTTCGCAAATTGCTAATTTCCATTTCCTTTTAGCCAAATGACCGATGTTTACGAAGGCAGCTTGATCCGCGTCTTCCGCCGACTTGAGGAGTGTATCCGCCAGATGGCACAGGCAGCCAAGGTCATGGGCAGCGAAGAACTCGAGAGCACTTTCGAAACTGCCTTGACCAAGGTGCGCAGGGATATCGTCGCCGCCCAGTCCCTGTACCTATAAAACACTATACTATCGTCCTTTTTCCCTTCGCGTCTCAGATTCTTCTTTCTCTTTGACTTTTCATGGTCGCGCGGTTTTACATTGGTGGTCGCATCTCTGGCGTCAGGCTTTACAAAAGGTTTCTGTCTGGCTTTTGCCGTTTTCACTCTCGCATCATTTATGTCTAAATATCTCTACCTGTAAATGAGGGTGTCATTTTGTGCGACACTCAATTCTAGACGACGCAGTCCTGTTTCAATCCCAGCTGGCCGTTCCCAGTTGACCCACGATCGACTCGATCTTTTTTATTTTCTTCTTTTGGGCCAGTGTATCAATCGTAGTGATAATGAGTTGATTACCGAAAGGTGAGCTATCAAAGCGAGGGTGTTTCTTGATTTACATGGTGTCAGAGGTTCGAATATTCTGCGTTGGAGAATCGTGAGTCGATTACAAACCTCTTTTTGTCGCCGTGGAGAACAAAGGAAACAGACGTCTTCGGAGCCCATTAACAGTGTTTGTCCCACCAAACGGCGTTTACACTTCTTCCAACGAGCAATGTGTTCAGGTGTAGTCAGGATTTAAAGATCGGGAAGAATCTCCAGGACTCTCTTCCTTAACGCCAAACCTCCGAGCGCACTGTCAAGGCGATGGATAGCAGTGACCCGTACCGATAGGCCCAGCACTCGTATGACGGAGTGCTTTGCTTCTGCTCAGACATGGAGCATCGTAGTGAGGGGGTTATTCGCGGGATAATCCTGATACACCAATGCTGGTGGGGTTGAGGGAGTTTGGTGGGGGTAGGGGGGGCTTGAAATAGCCGATCGATCTATGAGCGGGAACATCAACCTTTCCTTGCTACTATCGTTACAGTGATGGTGACAATGACTAGCGTTCGGTTAGGGTTCTTTCTGTAGTTCTTAGCGTTCCTCGACTCCGGTATCGGGTAGACTAAGCCTGAAATCGTAATTCTACTATTCCCGGCCATGGAGATGAATGGATAACCCCGCATACCATAGATTTAAGATGGTGGTGGTTGGGGGTTTTGTTTAGCGCAAGGTTCGCTTCTGCATTGTGCTCGATCTCTCTATCAAAGCACGTACACTAAGCCCCTTCACCAGCGGGTGTGCATTGATGTGTGGCTGAACCAGAGTTCACGAGGTTTCAGGATCATGGCTGTGAATATCACATTGGTTGTGAGTTGAGCAGTGGCCTTGCCGAGTGGCCTTGGTGTTGCTGGGGTGTTGGCGGGAGTGAACATGTCTGTTCACTAGAATTGGATGGTTCGCTCGGGGGCAGGGGGAGAGACAGCGAGAGAGAGCAATGTCAAGGATTGAGGACCCTCGGGAACTACTGGCTTGCTTTTCCCCCCTATGACGGTGGCAATTGCTGCTGTCATGGTTATCATCGCTCAGATGCGTTCGTTCTATGGGAGTCAAGCGGCGTGGATCTAATTTCCGAGATGAGACCGTGTTCATACTATTGCAGTTGTGCAGAGAGCAATCCGGTTTCGCTGGTGTGAGATCGACGACATTTGAGCCGTAAGGAAGGAATCAAAGAGAGAACTGGGTGGGTTTCTCCAGCATTTCTCATCCTTTTATCGGACAATTGTTTTTAGAGTTGACGCTTGGTGAGTTGTGGTCATGCGGGCGAGGACTATGCGGATGGATTGAGAGACATTGCTGCGGACCCCGGAAATTAATACTGTGGAATTGCCTTGCCACGGGCTATGATACTACTTCTTGCAGATAATATGAGTTCATTATCGTAGGTGAGATAGATGAAAGAGGAGAGAGGGACTGGTTTGACTCTGAGGTATTGAGAAGCTTTGTTGAAGTATATACCAAGTAGTACTCAGTAGTAAAGAAAGTGCATTTCAGGCCTGTGTTGCCTCCCGCAACCCGTCCTGGTCTCCACCGCCTCTGTTTCCAGGCTCTCAGGCTCACTCTCTCTCACTCTCTTTCTTTCTCTCACTCTCTGTCTCTCTCTCTTTCCCCACCACGAAGGCAAAACAGTCATTAACTGAACCGCCTCTCTTTCTCCTTCTTAGTCTTCCCTCTCCTCCTCTTCCTGCAACTCCACCTTACCCTCTTTCCCTTGCTTCTTGCGTCTTTTTTTTTTCCTCCCTCCCCTTTATCTCCCCATAAACACATAACACCCCTCTCTCCTAGGCATCTCCTCGTGCTCCTAGCTGACGACTTTCCTCCCGTCCTTCGTCCTCGTTTTCTTCATCAGCTACGACTTTCCTCTCCTTTTTCCTTCTCGCCCAACGCAACCTTAAGCGGTCGGTGGCCATCATGAACAGTCTGGTGGCTACACCACCTGTACCTCCTCACCACTTTTACGAACCCTCTCGTCTCTCTCCTTCTCGTCCAAGTAAGTCCAATTTCTTATCAGACCCCTGTCTAGCCGTCCCGTTCCCTAATCTAATTGTTCATCTATTTCATCTAGTGTCTACCCCAAGCCACACTCCCAACCGGAAACGGAAAGCCGATGATGATGGCAACGATCATGATGGCCGAATGTCCGCATCTCCCACCAATTCTCCCGCCTTCACCCCTCGAACCCTTCCACCCAATAGACACCATATCAAGCGTGCTCGCCCAAATGTCAGCGGACGGCCGCTTTCTCTCCCCCGCTTGCTAGAAACCTTGGACACCGATGCTCTCCGGGGCGTCCTCCGGTCCATGTGTGAGCGTCATCCAGCTTTGATGGATGAGGTCATTCACACCGCTCCTCGGCCCAGTGTAGCATCCGCCCTTCAGGTGCTGCGGAACTATCAGTCCAACCTTCAATCCTCGTTCCCGTTGGGTGGCAGCTCCGAATCAGATTACGCCTATAACCGAGTCCGGCAGCCTCTGGGGAATTTGTTGGATGCTCTCAGCGACTTCACGCCACATTTCCTCCCGCCAAATGAGACACAAGCCTCGGTATCCTTGAGCTATCTAGATGAGGCGACCGACATAATCCACGCCTTGCCCCGGTGGCACACACCCCAGAACAATCTAGAGCGGGACTCTGCGTACGACGAGATCTGCAAGGCCTGGATTCTGGTGATTCGGGAAGCTGCAAAACGTGGAGGTGGAATCCAGTTACAGTATGGTGGTTGGGATCAGAAGTTGGCCAAACACAACCAGAACTCCGGCGGTAAACTGCAGGCAGCCGTCAACGAGCTTGGTTCTAGCTTAGGGTGGATGCACAGACCGGATGCCCAAGGCTACGGAAGCCCAGGAGGTAATGACCTTGGATCCATCCGCGAACAACTCCTGTCGGGCACATACGGGCTCGGCACCCCCGTCAAAGTTGGGCCATGGTAACGCCGCCAACAATTGACTGCTATACTCATCTCTTCCCGTCGACTTATCCCTCCGATCTACCCTAAAAACTCCATTCTCGCGACACCTCTTTACCCGCCCTCCCGATTCAGAGCTAGTGTCCAAACCTCGACCGTGCAATGTCCACGTATGATACGATCACGATACCTTATCGCATGAAACTAGAGTTGAGGGTCAGCTTGGCGTTTTGCAGTGTTCAAGCAAACTTTTTTTCGTCTTCTGCTTTAATGTGTCATATTTTTGGAAGCCGACGCCTTCATCGTCTGCCCTCGATCTAGATTGCCAGATTTCAGGCTCCGGGTTCAAATTTTTTTCTTTTGTGTCCAACAAATTCCATGCATCCATGTCCGTCTTGCATTATATAGTCTGGCATGGTCTTCTGTCTCTCTCTTTCTGTTCAACATTCCCTTGTCTCCTTCCTTTCCTGCATCCGTTTTCTTTCTCCTCTACGACACATCGGAACCCAAGCACTTCCACCAAACGCCTTCCACATCGTGTTGTCGTTCACAATCCTGTATACCCCTTTTCTCAATTTGTCCCCTCCACTAATCACATTTTATCGGTGTCTGGCTTATTTATTGGGCTTTTGCAAGGAGGCTTTTTCTACACATTCTGCCGGTTGTTCCGGGCCAAAGTTACATGTCAAATTAAAGCAAGAAGCAACAAAGAGCATTCGTTATAGCAGTGGTGGAGATTTGCACAGCTCATTAGGAGCGAAGCGGGAAGGTTCAAAGCGCACGGAGAGGCTAGACTTAGTGTACCCGGTCCAATTGGGTGGCTGCTGTTCCACAGGAGCAAACGTAGGTGAGGACTGAGGCTGCAGTGGAAGGTAGCTGATACGTACAACACAACAAGTCAGGAGCTCAACCCCTCCAAAGTGGCCAATGGGACTCTTTTTTGTATCATGCATTCAATCAGTAAATATCCAGGCACGAGAAGATGGAACGACCCTCCGTAGCCTCATGGGGTCATTAATACGTATAGGATTAGCTGGGACCCACCGACGCTGAACCCGTAGCCCTTGCTCCCTATACAACAGAGATGCTGAGACACCTCACGGCTCATGCTAGGCCATTATTTATGAGTACACCATCCGCTACCCGCCATCCAATGAAAAGCAACGAGAGATCGTGAACCAAATGCCTCAAAGCACCTACGTGTCCCGTGCCCACCCCGGAATTCAAACCTATGATGCAAGCAAAACAAGGGACAAGGGGGAATGGGTGGGGTGGAATGAAGGTGGTAAAGGAAGGCAGAGATCCCGGAGGGTATAACGGGTAGACACATCCACGCATCCACACATCCACACACACCAACAGGTAGGTGTGCATACATGCATACATACAACGGTGCCAGGTTTGCTTTTAGGGGGAGTTTAGGGAATTTCTTTTTTTTTTTGAGAAGCAAAAAATCAGGATAGTGCATGTCTCACAGCGCGGAACAGCCAGCCTGCATCTCCCCAGCCGCCTTGGTCGCCTGGTTTGTCTAATACGGAGAGGGTTTCCGACTCAGCGATGGAGATTGTGTCTGTGTCTTCTGCGGCTGCGGCTGCGGCTGCTGCATCGGGTGATGCGGTGTCGTCTTCTTCGTTGTCATCCTTGGCGTTGTTCTTGACGGTGTCAGCGGATCGTTGGGAGTGGTGGTCGGAGATGGTCACGGTTCGGGGTTCGAGGTCACTGCTGTTGCTGCTGCCGCCAAAGGGAAGTGGCCAGTCTTCGACGCCGAAGAGGGTCCATTCGACCATGCGGTCGATCCAGCTGCCTAGTCCGAAGCCGCGTTCCCGTGTGAGACGTTGCAGTTCTTGCTCGTCGAGCTCGTCGGACTCGGAGTCCGAGTCGGCGTACGGGTAGTCGGAGGCGAAGGAGGCGAAGTCATCGTCCTCCTCGTCCTCGTCGAGTTCGTCGCGCTGGAGGGAGGCCATCTCGGCACGGATGCGCTCGTCGACAAAGTCGGGGACCAGGTGCCGGTGTTTGTCCTGTTGCTGTTGCTGTTCGACCTTTTGGGTGCTGGTGCTGGTGCTGGCGAGAGGCTCGACTGTCCTGCTCTCGCGGCGGGAGGAGGTCGCGGTCGAAGTCGTGGTGGGCGTCATGCCGATGCTAGTCATGGCGAGGTCTGCTCTGCTGGCCATCCGGCTGCTTGGGCGGGATCGTGAGGCCCGTCTGGATCGCGAGTACGCCGCGGCTGGTGTGGACCGTCCGGAACGGCCATGTCGGGGACTACTGCCTCCAGCGGACCATGGGTTATGGTGGTCATGCTGGTTGAGGAAGTCCAGGCTGAGGTGCTGCTCGTCGGAGACCAGGCTCGTCGAGCTCTGTCGCTTCACGAGCCAGCTCTGGCCTTTTTCCTCGCGAGTCGACGAGGCGAGGGCGATGCCGGCGCGGAGCATCCATTCTGTGTCCTGATGGTGCTGCGGCGGGTGACGGGGACGATTGGTGCTGCGGGTGGCACGGTGGGTTTGGCCGTGCAGTTGTTGGTCATGGTGGAGGGGGTTGCTGGCACTCTGGGCTTGCAGATTGGGGTCGCTGGCGTGGTGGAGGCGACTGGAACTCTTGCTCCGAGAATGGTGTCGCGCACGGGACCCGCTGCGGGAATGCGAGTGCGAAAGCACCCCCGGAGTGCCAGGCACGGAGAAGCTAGCCAGATAAGACCTTGCGGTGGGCGGGTCCGGGCTATCGTGGTGACCCCCTTGGTGGGGATGGTTGAAGTAGTCCGAGGCCTCTTCATCGTCGTCGGTGAGAAACCGAGGATTCAATGGAGCGAGAGAGACATGATGCAGCGAAGGGTATGACCGTCGAGACCGGAACGCGCTCTGCGTTGGGAGCTGCGGGGGGACCTGTGTTTGCTGGGTGTTGGTGATGGCGGTGATAAGCAAGACGGAAGGGGAGGAAGGAAAGTCTATATTCTCGGGTTTAAGTCAGATAGTGCTTACCTCCATCTGGCAGGATTGGATCGACTAGATCGGATATCACCTGGGAGGGACTAAGATCCAGTACGTAGTTAGTCACGGTGGGGAGGGAGGAAGGGGAGAAAAGGAAGCGAGAGAGAGAATCGAAAGAGAGACGAAGGGAGGGGAAACTAAACTGACTAGAAGATAATCGCGTCCTTAAGAGGCAATGTTGGAAAATGTGCAGACCGGCTCGAAGCCTTGGCCCGCGCATGTGAAAATGCGGGCGGGCAAGGATGGAATGACAATCGCACCACTGCACTGCACCACTTCCATTCATTCATTCATTCAGTCGATCAGTCGATCAAGCAATCCTTACAATTTTACCGAGGTCAGTTCTCGGGGCTCGAATTATGTTCATGGTTCAGTCTTTGACTCCAGTCTGTGTTCATTGAGTTGGGGTATACAACCTTGGCCCAGTTACCGAGTCCTGGTGGTTGAATCAAAAGTGGAATCGGAAGTGGAAAGTCAACTTACTACCCATACTGACAGGGTCTAAACCAGGTTACAGCTTCTATGTATATATCAGGCTATCTTATGCTACCAAATGGTGCGGTTGTGGACATGCAATGACCGATCCTATATATCTCGCCAGTACCACATCAATTGCTTCATGCGCTTCGCTTGCCGCTCCTGACCTAGTCACTTGGATCCTCGAGTATTGTACCTTGTACGAGCAAACGCCACCTTCAAGTCTGTGTATGCCCCAGGAGGATTAGGTTCAGTATCATGCCACGAGGGAGTTACTTATAGAGGTTGTTTAACTAATCATGGTGACGAAGGATGGTGAGTGAGCAGCAGGAGCGCCACACCGCCCTGGCGAGGGACGATCCCGCCCGTCGGATTGCTTGTCCATCCATTCATCATTCATTCTTCCTCTTCAACATCTCCCCCAACGTACGTCCAAGCTGAAGCTGTCTTTCCCTTTGGCTCCTTGGAGATCATCGTACAACTCCTTTGTATCTCGCTCTTTCTTACTATTCCTCTTGTTCCGCGTCTACTGCATCCTGTAGCAATAGACGCCGCCTCCCTGTTCTGGCTGGGCGTTATCTATCTGGGCCCGGTTCTCTTATCAGGACCTCCCCGAGCTACTTAGTTTTTACCCGTTCGCTGTTCACCAGCTATCGTCATGGCTGATGAGGCAGCCAGGCCTCTTCTAGACGGCGATTCCAGACCCGTCTCTCCTCATCGGTCTCCATTGCCTAACGATGGAAAGACTTCTTCTCTCACTTATCAGGAGCCTCGACCGTACGAATTGTCCGATGAATCCGCTCCTCTACTAGTTCGTCGGGATGACGACGATTTTCTGGGGTACGGCGGGACCGACCCCAGACGACGTTCTTCCGAACTGTCACGCCCTCGCTCTTCTGACATTCCATTGAAGAAACGCCGCGGCAGAATACGATGGCCGATCCTCTGTGCCGCCATCTCACTCATTGCAGTGGCTGCGATCTTAGTCTTCGTTTTCATTGCTCCGGCTGCTGTGAAGGAGTATGTGAAGGATGCAACAGTCTTCCAGCCCACCAATGTCTCAATTGACTCGACCACTGCCACGGGGGTCCGCGCTCGGATACGAGGGAACCTGATTCTCGATGCTCAGCGCATCAGGAAGACACCCGTACGGAATCTGGGTCGGTTTGTCACTTGGATTGGAAGAGAGGTCGAGACGGGTGAATCCGAGGTCGAGGTATATTTACCCGAGTACGGAAATGTCCTGGTGGGCACGGCGTCTCTGCCCTCCCTCAACATCAACATCCAGAACGGCCACATCAACCATGTCGACTTTGTTGCAAATTTGGCCGCGGGTGATATTCAAGGCATTCGCTCAGTGGCCATGGATTGGTTAGATGGCAGACTGGGGCGCGTTCGTCTGGATGGGAAAGCCACAATGCATCTTAAGTCGGGCTTGCTGGACCTGGGCGTACAGACGATCACCGACTCGGTTCTCTTGAGAGGTTCGTATTAGACCCTACATGATGATCTCTGTTATCAGACACAACGAACTGACTGAGTCAATAGAGGGCGACTTCCCTCCTTTGCCCACGGTCAATGTGACCAATTTCAATTTCCACGATGCAGACACCCCTGGGGATGAAGGTGCAATGGCTGTGGATGCGTCTATTGCTGCTTTGGTTGAATCGCCCTTTTCTCTTAGTATCCCTCCTCTCGGCTTTGTAGTATTGGTGCCGAACTGCTCACCGGGCGACCCATTCATTGCAGTTGCCGCTGCTATGACTGAGGGGTTCCCAGTCATTCCTGGCCAACCAACCCAGATTGACGTTAGCGCCCTTATTGAAGGTCTCCCGGACGATTTGACGAAAGCTTGTCCTGGGAAGAAGAACTCTCCGCTTGACCTTTTAGTCCGAAACTACGTCCATGGTCTTGGAATGACGGTTTACGTTCGTGGAGCCGACGCCCCTTCGTTCGATACTCCGGACTGGATGGTGGACGTGCTCAAGAGCGTGACGGTACCATTTCAGTTTACTGGCCACGCCGTGGACAACCTTGTCCGGAATTTTACTATGACGGACGTGCACTTCAGCTTGCCCGACCCTCTGGCAGAGCCGGACTCGCCTGAATCCCGCCCAACAGTCTCTGCGCTGGTGAAGGTCCTGGTAGGGCTGCCGAAGGAGGTCGGCCTCGAATTAGATGTGCCCCGGGTCCGGGCCAATGCCGATGTTTTCTATCTCGGCCACAAAGTTGGGATTCTAGATCTTATGAAGTGGCAACCAGCCAACTCGACTTTGCTAGAAGATGTTGATGGCACCTCGGCGTTACTGGTCGATTTCGCCATCAAGAACGCTCCTTTGGAAGTGACCGATGACGATGTCCTTACGGATCTTCTGCAAGATCTAATCTTCTCTGGTAAATCTGTCAAGCTGGTCGTGGCAGCGAACGTAGACGCGGAAGTCTCCACAGGACTCGGAATCTTGACTATCCGTGAAATTCCAGCAGAAGGGGAGGTTATCGTCAAGCGTTAGTCGCTTAGCCGCTCCGCAATACAAGGCTACCATCCAGCTGACTCTTATATAGCCCCGTACGGTGGCTCACTCGATCAATTCAAGCCCCAGATTGAGTCGCTCAAGTTAAGCGATACGAGTGCTTCGTCACTTCTTGTGGAAGCGAGCGTCAATGTCACAAATCCTACGCCGTATGCTGCTTCAGTACCCTTGATAGATTTTGTAATGCTCTTCAATGGCTCAAGAGTAGCCCACCTGACGGCAAGAAACGCCAAGATCGCCCCCGGCATGAACAGCGGTCTCCGCGTGGACCTTTTATGGAGCCCTCTCGGCCTCGATGGGCCATCTGGCGCCAGCGCTGGCCGGGACCTTCTGTCACAGTATATCTCGGGTAAGCTGATTTGACCACGCCGCGGCCATGTTGGTACCTGACTAGTACTACCGCAGGGTCTAACACTACCGTTACCGTACGAACACACGAGAAGACCATCCCAGCACTACCCGGACTGGGACGGGCCCTTTCTCGACTCGGCCTGGAGGTGCAGATCCCTCATGTGCCAGTACCTCAGGCCCCGGGACATCAACCCGATGCAGGCAAAGGGTCAATGGGATTCATACAGGACGCTACGGTATTATCTACTTTCATGGACACTGCCCTTCTCTATGAGCACAATGCAATCTGATGCCATGTAACCCGTGGTGTGCGTGTTCAGTCTTGCATGGATATACATCCTCTTGGTTGAGTTGACTAATACGGTTGAGTGCTGCTAGATGCACCTGTGGTCATCGACAGCCGAGTTCACCCTCTCTTCGCCGTTCCCCAATACCACCATCGAGATCACTTCGGTAGATGCCCAGGCCTTTTACCAGGCAGAGAGCGAAGAGGCCGAAGTTGGCACGATTGATTACCGGATTCCCTTTCCAGTGCCACCGGGCCTGTCTGTAACCCCGCGGTTGCCGGTGGATCTGAACCTAGGCGGGATTGGCTACGATGCGCTGAAACGAGCCCTTGGCGGCTCTCTCGAGTTGGACACCGTAGCGAAAGTTGGCGTGCAGATCCAGCATTATAGAGAATGGGTGATGTATCATGGCAAGGGCATTAAAGCCAAGGTAAAGCTTTGAGTCGGTCATGCTGTGACTCACTGAATCAAAATCGTTGGGACTAGTGGAGTTTTGGGACTCAGGGGTTTCCCGCAGGCATAGAAGTTCTGTATGGTCTCTATACTGAATGGTATTCAATTTGCAGCACGAAGAAGTTACTGGCGCTTCGTGACTCAACAATCTCTATATCATGAGTAAAGGTAGTTTTTCATACGATAGGCTATACTCGAAGAAAGTGGCACCTTGTCTTGGTCGCCCAAGAATAATTGATTAGACTTAGTACATGACTCATAGCTCGACAAGGGCTAAAACAAACTCAGAAGCTTCAATGACGTATTATCCGAAATAGATTCCTAGCTCAAGTGTTTTGACAAATTTACAGGGATGGAGTCTTGCTTGAAAATAAAAAGAAGAAAAAAAAATACAGACTGGTTCTCATTGCAGGATATTCGACGTTGGATATTTTGAGGTGGGGAGGAAAGTTTAACCAGGGGGAAGGGTGCTAGCATCGACAACGTCGGCAGCGTCCTTCTCCAGCTCCTCGGTAGGCTCAAAGAGAGGAGAACGGGGCAGGGCCATCAGACCGGTACGGGTGGATTCGAGCACACCGAAGGGAGCGATAAGCTTCATGAAGGAGTCGATACGGGAAGGCTTAGCGGAGCTGTTGTCGACATTGCGTATTAGTTTTTGTTATTCGGCAACTCTCCCCGGAACAAAGACACATCATATGGGGGAAACTTACACTTCGACAATGCAGTTGTTGGTGCTGATATCGAGGACCTTGCCGCCGAACTGATGAGTCAAGCGGGTGATGGCATCGAGATGCTCGTGCTTGTGGCGGAGAGCCTGACTCTGGGGCAGGTTGCGAGGGTGGAACTCAGTCTTGGCGATGTTCTTCTGGGAGGCACCGGACTGCTCGCCGGGGGTGGTGATCTCGCGGTGGTGCTGGAGCAGCTCCTCGAAGAACTCGGGGCCCAGGATGCTGACCTTGGCGAGGAGGAGCTCGCGCTGCACCAGCGCCGAGTCGGTGTAATCCAAAACGGCCCAAACGGGGACCAGGTCATCCAGCTGGCGGCGGGCCTGCTCGACGACTCCGTCCTGACCCTGCAGCACGATGGTCATGCGGGACAGATCCTCCACCTCGGTGTTACACACCACCAGACTGTCGATGTTAAAGCCGCGGGCGGCCAGAATTCCCGACACGCGCGACAGCACTCCCGGCTCGTTCTGCACCAGACAGTTCAGGATGTGGCGCTTGGGCGGGTTCGTCGGCGTCGTCGGCGTCTCGTACAGGATAGACGACACCGCCGTCGGCGCGTCCCATTGCGGCGAGGTGTCGGACACGGGCAGCGGGAGTGGCGAGCGGCGGTGCAGCGCCTTGTAGGCGAGTGCGGAGGTCGAGCTGCTGGAGGCTCGCGCCGAGGAGGAGAGGGAGGAGACGTTGCTGAATCGCGGAACAGTAGCGGCCAGGCGCGAGGTCGAGGTCCTGCTGGTCACAGCCAGGAAGGCCGTCGATGACGCTGTCGCAGACAGCATCACGGGGCGCCGGAATGCCATATTTGCCGTGATCAGGGGGGAAGGGGCCCTGCAAGACGGTAAAAAAGGCAGGCTGAGGGGGGAGGGCTTATGGGCGAGGATGCAAACCGGGGGATCGTGAATTAAGTTTCGCAGTCATCGATGGGCATTTTATTTGTCGGGGCCGCCTTCCGACCTCGGGGTTGCTGACTCAGTCCTCCGTTCGCCGGTCGCTCTCAGTGAGCTTTACCATATTGGGGTTAGTCTGCTGTCGGCCCAGACTCTTATCACGTGATTTGGGTTTTACCATTCGATGCATCTTTCCGGAATCGTTTCATTTCTTCTTCTCCTTGTCAGTTGCTGGGGATCGTGGCTTTGCTTCATCGTCATTGATTGCTCACCGTTGATATCACTCTGTTTAACCCTTTCACTTGTATACAGTTGATTATCCTGGCCCGATTCTTGGCTGCCAAGACCTCCAGAGGCAGTCCCAGTTGTTACACTTACACTTACTTCTCGACACTAACCTTACGGACTAAGGCACCCACCACCTTAGCGTCCTCTCTAACCTACCAACTGATCGCCTCTCTGCAACTCCACCGCCTCTGCCCGGGAAAGTCCTTCGCAACCAAGACCTAACCTTGCTTGCTTTGGGACCCTATTTTAGCCTTCTCCTCGCTGTCTTCTCGTTACTTCCGACGCTCCCTTCTCTTTGCATTCGCCGCGCTCCTTCACAGATACCTTTCATATCTGCTTATCCTCACTTCCGGGCCATTTTTTGATCATGGACGAACACCGCCCAAAACGTTCTCGCTTCGACCAGACCGAGCCTGATTCGCGACGCCCGTCGCGCTTCGATCGTCGCTCTCGGTCTCCGTCGTCGCGACAAACGGAATCTACCAGAGCCCGCAGTCCCCTCAGTCGAGAGCCTCGCAGCCCCAGCGCAGACCCCGCAAAGAAATCCGATCCTGCTGCAGCAGCTGGTATGTCTTTACAATGTGTGGCGGTGGAATCGGACAGTGCTGACATGGTTTGATACAGCTGCCGCTGCGGCTAAGATCAACGCCCAGTTACAAGCCAAGAAAGGAATTCAGCATGTCGACGTTCCCCCAATCCGCTCGGTACGGAACCCTGCAGACTCCGAGGGTCGCAAGCCGACAACAAATGAACCATTATGCTAACTACCGACGCTACATAGTCTGGAAGCCCTATGCCCAAGTCCGGCTCGCCGGCGGACGTTGACGCTTCAGGCAAGCTGAACGCCGAAATCTATGTCGCGGATGGAGACTACATCAAGGACATTGAAATTAATGATTTGCGCAACCGCTACACGCTGACCAAAGGCTCTACTCAGAAGATGGTAATTACTCCTATTGCACTTGCTGATCTTCCAGGCATCTTGTTCGCTGGTCGGCGGCCCTACGTTTCCTTCCCTTTGAATTCCCCTGTTCCTCTTCTTGTGTGGTTGTGACTAAAGCTTACCCAAAGTCAAACGAACTCATGCACAGCATCCCACTTTCCCTCATTTGCATCTGCTGACCTCCGCTGCGTGACATCTAGATCAAGGAAGAAACTGGCGCCGGTACGCCTCCATCTCATAACTCTAACAACTGTTATTTGCTCATGAAGGAAGCTCATTGATTCTTTTTTCAAGATGTCACTACCCGAGGAAACTACTACCCTGATAAGAGCATGGCCACGGCCGCGGTATGTTTTGCCCTCGTTCTCAATTAGCGCTTGTTCGACCGTCGAGCTGACAAACTCTGTGTGTACCATAGAACCCGCCTCTTTATCTCCACGTTACGAGTACGAACAAGGAAGGCCTCGAAAAGGCGGTTGCTCTGATTGATGAGCTCATGCAGAAGGAGCTCCCTAACTTGGTCGACGAGCGACGATTCCGCCGACGAGAACCGGAGCAAGTGGAGCGCGATGAATTTGGCCGCGTATGTGATCAAGCCGCAACTCCTCAAATGCTCTTAAGCTGATGATGTATAGCGCAAATGGCCCGAGGAACGTATTCCGGTTGATCTTGAGCCTATCCCAGGGTTCAACCTCCGGGCCCAGGTCGTCGGCCAGGGTGGCGCATACGTCAAGCACATCCAGTCGAAGACTCGCTGCAAGGTCCAGATAAAGGGCCGTGGGTCGGGCTTCATGGAGCCGAGCACCGGCAGAGAAAGCGATGAGCCGATGTTTTTGCACGTTGCGTGAGTAGCAGCAGTCTCCTTCAGTCCCTTCATCACACCTAACCGGACTATAGTGGCCCCGACCCCGCCGATGTTCAGAGCGCCAAAGAGCTGTGTGAGGACCTCCTCGGCAATGTTCGTGAGCAATATCAGCGCTTCAAGGAGAACCCGCCCCAGCATGGTTACGGCGGCTATGGTCAACGTGGCGGTGACCGGTATCACTATGGTGGTGGCGGTGGTGGTGGTGGCGGCGGCGGCAGTGGCGGAGGCTACGGTGGTGGATATGGAAATCACCATCACAGCCGGGATAATACCAGCCATAACTCCCCGTCTGCGTCTGCGAGTCCATCCGCACAGGGTGCTCTAGGAGCCTCTGGCTCTGGCACGCCCACCGCGGCGGACTACAGCGCCCAGTATGCTCAGTACTATGGATCGGATCCGTACGCCGCCTACGGTGGGTACCAAAATTATGTCGCCTACTACCAGTACTACCAGCAGGTCGCCGCTCAGCAGCAGCAACAACAGCAGTCCCAGAGCCCTGCTCCTCCGCCGCCTCCTCCTGCCAGCGAGGCCCCTCCTCCCCCACCACCGGGCTCTGGTTCTCCTCCGCCTCCTCCACCCCCAGGTGGCAGCTACAGTGCCGTAAGTGTTCTCTTCCGGTCAAGTTGAGATCTAATCCATCAAACATACTGATCGTTGGATTTACCCTTCTAGGTCCCACCTCCCCCAGGACTGTAATGTTCTAGCCACGCGCTCTCTAACATTATCCAGGGCGATAAAGGAGATATTCCCAATTTATTAACTCTCGGCCCTCCAGACGTTGATTATCAACACCTGCAAAGCTGCAGTGAAGAAGCTACATCTAGCTAACTATCTATTCAACCTATCCGCTCCGGGACTAAGTCAATACTTGGCTTCTAACCGACTGACTGATCGCTTGGCTAGTATTTGTAGTATCATCTCTTTTTTTATTTTACTTACCTACCTAGCGCATGCTACTATTACTACGGGTCGGTCTTGCTGCTAAACGTTTGTAGAGTCCCCACAAAAGGGGTCCCAGAGAGGGGTATCTGATGCGAATTATTCTTGTCGATTTACTAAAAGCTTATTTTTATATTGTTTTTTTTCAACAACTATAGCTTTCGTCCTAGACATATTGATTCTCGATAGCATGGAGCTGTAGGCCTGCACGACATGTGTCCTGAATAATTCCTGAGATTCCGGGGTCAAAGGTTGCAGTAGACTCATTGTCCATCCTGATTTGCTTTGCTTAATCGGTACATGAGACGCAATGATGAGAGCATGAGGAGCGACTCATAATTGATGAGCGGGTGGACAGTCATGACAAGAATGACCAGATTCATAGCAAAAAGTCGTGTTTGTACAATGTTCCATAGAACAGCTGAAGTAGGGTGGACAAGACAGCCATCAAGCCAGGAGGACGTCCCCGATAATCAATCGAACTGCTACGGTGCAGTTACAATTCAAAGATCGCCAAAATCCCGATACCCCGGAAACATCTCGGGAAACATCTTCTGCATGTACCAGGGGACATGCATATCGACAAAGTCCTCAGCGTGACTCTCCGGCGCCATCCTCGCCTTCCGCTTCGCAACCCCCTGCGACCCCTCTTTACAGAAGTCACATGCAAAATCGCAGGGCGAAGCGGCGTTCACCTGCGTCGATGTCGCGGCCTGCGAACCCATCCTCTCGAGCTCAAGGTCGCCGAAGAACTCCTTGATCATCTCGTGTCTACACCGTGTCGCGGTTTCGCAGTAGCCGATTACCTTCTGAAAGCTGGCTAGTCGCGCGAATTGGTTTTGGACTGTTGCGTTGTTGCGGTTGCTGCTGCCGGTATGGTTGTTGCTGTGGTTGTTGCTGCCGCCGCCGCTGCGGTTGCGGGCGTTCTCGACGTCGCGTTGTAGGCGGTCGAGGATGCGGTCTCGTTCCTGCGTGTTGTAATATACGATCGAGGCGGCAGCGCGGCCGTCGCGCCCAGCGCGTCCGGATTCTTGCACGAAGCCTTCGAAGCTGCGCGGTGGGCTCCAGTGGATGACGAAGCGGACGTGCGGGCTGTCGATTCCCATGCCGAAGGCGGTGGTTGCGACGATGATGTAGAAGGCTGGTTGGGTTGGAGGGGTCTCGGCTTTATTGTGGTGGTTGGTGTTGATGTTGCGTGATTGGGGTGTGGGTTTGGTGGATGTCCATTCGGTTTGGATGCGGGTTCGCTCCTCTGGTGAGAGGCCTGCGTGGTATGCTACGGCGTGGATGCGGCCCTCCCAGACTCGTGAGAGGGCGCTGGCGAGCTTCTCCGAGATGGCTCTGAGGGGCACATAGATGATTCCGGAGACGGGGGGTAGCTTCGCGGCGTCCTCGGCGCCCAGTCGCGCCTCCCTGCGGGTCTGCACGGACCGGAGCCAGGCCACGAAGTCTCTTATTTGGAACTCTTCAGGCTCGGTGGGATCGCTTGCAAAGTCGTCCAGATATCGGACCTCGTAGTGGATGTTTGGTCGGGCGGAGGGGGTGTTGAAGCTCCTCAGCCGGAGGGGATCTAAGCCCAGGAGCTTGATGATGTCTGCGCGGACACGCGGGGTGGCTGTCGCTGTCAGCGCACTGATCGGGACGGGCGGGTTGGTCAGAGCACGCCGGAACCAACCCAGCTCCTTGTAGGCTGGCCTGAAGTCATGGCCCCATTCGCTGATACAGTGGGCTTCGTCGATCGCAATCCGGATCAGCTCCCCCTGAGAGTGGATGGTCTGCAGGTTCCGCCGGAAGGTCTCCGTCTGGCAGAGCTCCGGGGTCACGTACAGGAGCCGGGTCCTGGGATGGCCGGACAGAAGATCCTCCAGGATGGCTCGTCTCTCGGATATCGGGGTCTGCGAGTTGATTGTGGCTACCGCGACTCCGATGGCTTGTAGTGCCTTGACCTGGTCCATCTAGCACACATTCTAAGTAAAGGGCTCGTGCTGTCGGGAGGGAAATCGTCGCGACTTACCATAAGCGCCAGCAGTGGACAAATTACAACAGTCACTGTTAAAGGGAAGGTGAAACCAGTCAGCTAGTGTTGTCACCCATCACGGAAGCGGTAGCTTTGCTTATAGTGATCGTGATAGTGAAAAGAAATGGTTTGGATCAACCTCCATGACTGATTACGGCCGGGAGCTGGAAGCACAAGCTCTTTCCGAACGAGGTATTAGCCTGTAAGAATACATCGTGACCCTCAACCGCGGCCGTGATCACATCCCGTTGCAGTGGCCTGTTCGTCTGATATCAGCAAATCTGCCATCGGAAGCCAGAGCATGGCGGGCGCCTACAGGCCGATTACGCACCGGAAAGAGTTCTTCTGGAAAATTCGGCGCAGATAGAAGTCCAGGTCCACGTTACGGCGCTGCAGACCTCCGCTGATCATATTCACGGCATTTCAAATGGGTTGCAAACGGGGAATCGGAGATGGTGAGATCTCACGGAAGCGCGACGCGCTCCGAGGACCGAATGTGAACGCGATATCACGTGACCGGCTATAACTATTGCCCAGAATAGTAAAGACACAAGAAGTGCAGTGGATAGAATTACTGAGTTCTAGCAGGGAAACAGGTTCATTCCGAACATTTTCATTAGATGCTGTTGTCAAAAGAAAAGGAAAATTGATAATCCGAACGATTCGTAGAAATGCTGTACAGAACAGGAACACACAATGTTGAAATCCATCGCTATGTTCGCCATCAGTCTCCGCCTGAGGGTATATCTATCTATATCAGGTCTATATAATTTACACGCACCCAAATTGGCCACACCGAAAGATGATCACGGAACGCTATGATTCCACCGGACCCTCTTCATCTGCTTCTCCAGTTCCTCCTTAATAGCTATGACGTCCTGCGCCCTGCGCTTCCCGGGTTGCCAGAGGCGTTCCATATGAAGCCATGCTTCCATAACCTCCTGGGGTCCACAGCAACGCCCGAACGCGCGGAGGATGACCACGATCATGCGACGACCAAGGAATACCCCGTTCTCGATATGACGCTCGAGCTGCTCGTCCGACGCATCGGTATCGAGGGGCTCGTCGCGTGTTCGCTTGCTGGATACCTCGCCAGGTGCGACAACACCCCCGGTCTCCACGTGTATGCCCTCTTGAGTGGCGGGCCCTTGCGCATCGTTGGGCGTTTCTTGCAGTGGTAGCCGGGTGTACAAACCAGTTGACGCGTGTCGGACCAAGGGCTGTGCGAGTGGAACGTACGATCCATGCAAAGGATTCTCCCATGTGGGGGGTTTCTTTCCTAGTCGAGGATTGTATTCTTGTTCGACTCGCGCTTTGGATTCGTACAGAGCTCGCAAGTACGTCCTCCATGCAACTCGCAACTTGTCTGCAGTCCAGCCCTCTCGTCGCCGCCCGTGAAGGGCAAATCCCTCGAAAAGAAATATGTAGATTAACCCGCGCGGTGGCACCGGGAAAAGCTTCTCCATGTCTGAGATGATAGACATCAAGGCTTCGATGTCGCCTATCTTATGGGCGTACAAGGACAGAAGAATGCGGAATGTCCGCGTGTCTGGAGTGAGAGCGAACGCTTCCTGGAGAGTGCGATAGTGATCCGGCAGATGATCTTTGAGAGGCGCAGAGACCTCTAGGAGGCGATTCAGTTTTCTAGATCTTGTCCGGTAGCGTACGAAGCTGGTGGTCAAATTGCCACGAATCGCGCGGGTATTGGGGGCCGCAGCCTGGTTCTTCAGCATCTGCGCATAGATGGCCTCGGCAGCTTCCACATCCCCTGCACTGATAAACGAGGCCATTAGACAGTTCAAGACGGCAGTATCCACAATCTCGCCGCTTGATATGAAGTCATTGAACGCTTGCCGGATGCCATTGACATTTTGTTGTTGGCCATAACGATAAATATTGGACACTTTGCCGGTGCGTCCGAATTGGAGACCTCGCTCTTCCATTTCCGCGATTAATTGATCAGCGACGGTGAACTGACTGGCTTTGATGGCTATGTCAAAGAGGATGGTAAATACAACACCGTCTGCTTTGACTCCACCCCAGTGCTCCATTTTCTGCCAAAGACCGATAGACCTTGCTAGGTCTCGCTTAAATACTCGGCCTGATGCCCGACCTGCAAGATGTATAGCGGACGTCCATAAAGCGCGAGACACGGAGAGCTTGGCATCAACCATGTCATCCAGCAGCGCAATGAATCGTCGCGCTTCGACCCAGCGACGGTTCTCAGGGGTTGCGAATCGGCGTAGCAGAGCACCTCGGCAAGCTTTCGAGAGGTAGGCGACTCCCGGTGAAGGGAGATCTCTGTAGAGTCTAAAGACATATTGGTTTGATTTTCCCTCATCCCACAAAGCATCCCGCAGTCTCGTCACAGTATCGTACTCCACGGCATCGCGCGAGGTAGCTGCATTGGTCGGCAAAGGTCGCACGGGGGACGAGTTCACCATAGTTCGATCTCGCATGGCCATTTCTGCTGCTTGCTCCCAATCGAGTGATTCGTCGAACAATGTTTTATAGAACCGTGAGACAGAGTTATATAATGCCTTTGCAGGTGAGGTCTTCCCTCGGTAGCCATACTTTTTTGGCTCTCTTTTTTGGTCCCGTAACTGGCCCAAAGTTTTATTCTCAATTAAGTCGCTGTGCGCAGGCTGTTCTGCCAAGTTCTCTTCTGATGTTTTGTCTGCGGCAGACTTGATTTCGTGTTCTTCCCGTGACACTCCACTGAACTCCCCGTGCGCAGCAAAGTTCCGGTACCCGGTAAAAGTTGGTCTGAGTGTTCGCGAGCCAGAGCTCTCCAATGGGCCATTCACCCAAGCATAGCCCTCTTCGTTGTCTTCCTTCATCCTCAATGCGACGCCCGAGTTGAACATCCGTTGTGTTCTTGGGCGAGGCAAACATTCGGCAGATGAGCCCAAACGATCAAGATGGCGCGTCGAGGGCATTCTCTTGGTCTGTCTCGAACGCCGGTCCTGCCAGCTGACCACTTTACCTCCGGTCGAGTTGGAAGGCACTGTCGAGAATGTTCTGCTACGAGGCGAGTGCTCGCGGCAGTAACCGGCCATCACCAAGGAACCGACGAACACGTCGGCTATAGACGCTGCATTGGGGCGCGGACGTCTGCAAGTAAGCCGTCTAACGGAGGCATTGTAGGAGAACGAGTCGGGATTCGACATGGAAGGGTGGTAATGGGGGGACTTGCACGTATCCAATCGCTGCGAGAGAGGCCGCAGATCGGGCGAGTTCGGGGACCTAGTGGAAGGAGGCATGAGATGACAGACATCGTGGCATTGGATTAGCCATGCATGTCCCGAGGAAGTCTCGAGCAAGGAATTCTGGGATATTCAGACGGCGGGTGTATGGATTGCGACAGGGGAGGGCGGGCAGATAATCGAGGTGTAGGAAAGAAGAGAGGAGAGAGGAGGGGAAGAGGGAGAGGAGAGGAGAGGAGAGGAGAGGGATTTCCGTTCCAAGAAACAAAATAGATGATATAGCACCTGCAGTTTATTCAGGATCAGGAACTTGGATTTGGAATGGAAGAGATGGAGGAGCTCCGCGTTCAAATTATTATTACGGGCTCTGCAACTCTCACAGCCAGTCTCTGTCTTTCTGCTCCAGGGCGGAGCCGGGTTTCAACCAATCGGAGACGCGCATTGGCAATCAGTGGCAGTCGCTCTTTTCCTTCCCGCCGACTTGGAACCCATTGAATTGCAACCTCTTCGGCCTTCGAGTACAGCCCTGGTTCATTAAGTTGGACCCTCCTCCAGGCCTCACGGAGGACCAGAATCCAAAAAAATAACAATTCACTCTATCCAAGCTAGCTTCAATTGGTTCCTGATCAGGTCTGTCGTATTTCACTGACGACCTTCCGCTTTTCTATCCATCCACCGAAAAGATACTGCACGGCCTCCTGCTCCGCTGCCGCCGACACCGCCGCCCTCCGATTGCATAATGGGTAAATACAATTTCACAGCGCTTCGCGTGCGCGAGAAAGCTCTTCTAGAGAAGGCTACGTTTATGCGCGAGAAGCTTCCTCCCTGGGCCGATGTTATCGCCGATATTCCTCCCGCCCAAGCCCTCGTCCGAAACCAAGCCCACCAGCATCAATTGGTCCGCCAGCGTGTGAAGTCCGTCCCTGGCAAGTCACAACCGCAGACCGTCTTCACGGTCAGAGAAAAGCCCATAAAGTCAAAGAAAGCAAGCCGCATGTTCCTGCCCACTGAGATGAAGTTCGAGGAGGATCGGCTACGTACGAAATTCTTCAAGGACCATCCTTGGGAGTTGGCCAGACCCCGAATCCTCGTTGAAAAATCGGGCCAGGATTTCCGTCGCTACAACTGGTCCAAGCTCCAGCAGCGTGGAAAGAGGCTGGATGGTGAGAGGTACGTTGTAACACCTTGCTATCCGAATTCGGAGGATCCGTACAGTCATGCGCCGGCTGCTCCAGCTCCTCCCTCCGAATGTTATGCTAACGTGATTCTTCTTGCGTGGATAGTGTTGTTCAGCGCCAACTCTGGCTACTAAACAATGTCCCTGATATGACGGAGAGCGTCTCCTACGATATTGCACGTCGCGAATTCTATCAACTCCGCCTGCGCGAAGATATCGAACGACGAGTTGCGGTAGAAGAAGCCGAGGCTACTGGCGCTGTCTTTGGACCTACACGTCAAGAGATTGGTATGCAGATCGAGGACCAGGTATTTGAGCGCTGGAAGGCCTGGGCCTCGGCGGGCGTCCATGTGGTGGAAAACAAGCAGCGCAGCAATATGTCCGCGGCGGATGGCAATGAAGACTTGGGCCCGGAAGAAGCTGAACCTGTCGTACTTTCGGCTGAGGAGGAGAGCTTGTAGAGGTATGTTGGTCATGGGGGGACTGAAGGAGTGGATTAGATGGTACGACGTGTGTGGATTTGATAATCGGATGGTTTATGTACACTACGGGGAGTATTGATATCTCTGTATCTATTGTGATAGTACTGTTTGGCTTTTTTCTGTTTCGCCGGAATATCAATTTCTCATTTCTACCATTGCTATTTATCTGGTAAGTACTTGGAACGAACCCAAGTTCCATGCCCGGGCAAGATCAAACAATAGCAGTGTCTCAGTGTTTCAGGTGTGGCTTTCCGGGCACTTTCTCCCTCCAAGGACCAATCACCGGGGCGCACTTATCGGGCTTTCCACCACCAGGAGTTAAGTTATCGCCCGGTCTTTCTTCCACTTCCCATCAACTGGACTCACTACTAACCGCCCCCCAAGTTCATTCATTGGAACTTCACTGAACAAACCTACCTGACTGCTGGCCATCTCCTCTCCTTCAATCCTACTCGATTCCCTCTTTTACTCTTTATCCGTTTCCTACATTCGTCTTCTTCCCCCACTACTTCTGTTACTCAGTCGATTCTGCGGTGGCTTTGTTCTGACAGCTGCAACCTTTTTCTCCGCGTTTCATTAGTCTCCCTCGTCACTCCATCCTTCCTTGACTTCGCTCGTTGATCTCTCCAACCATCTACCGCCATTTTCGAATTCTGTACTGGCTTATAAGTCGCTGGATTCGAATTTCGAGTCGCGTAAATTAGCAGCATAAGCACTTTCAGTTTTCTTCCTGGCTTCCGCCTTTGTTGGACTTGAGCAAGTCCTCGTCCACTTGAAGCCTAACGAGTGCCGCCCGGGCCTGGCTGCGCGCCTCACGCCAACCTCACACACGGTCGCCTCCTTTATATCCTCATGTTATCCTTTCTCTCTACGACACGTCACTGAGTTCGATCACCTATCGATCATGCTTTGTTCCGGCAACAGCACACACCCCGGAGACATTTTGGCTATCTGAATGCTTGTTGGAATTCCAAACAATAAGTCACCGAAATAGTCAGCGTCAGGCCGCTCGCATAGACCTGCTTGTTCCGTACATCTCTTCAACATGCTCTCAACAATGGTGCGCCCGGAGGATACCATCAGGATGCCCTTCGCCTACCGTGGCGATGCGGATGATGACGAGGATGACAGACAGTCTCTGGAACAGAGTCTACCGGCCTCCTTGGTGCCGGCCTCCCTGGTGCCTGCTTCATTGGTACCTGCCTCCAGGGTCGATGCTTCAGCCAAAAGTGAGGATGAGGTAACACTTGTGAACGGGACCACAGGTGACGGCAGTGGCAGTACAAGCAAACATCCACCACCAGGACCCCGCTTGTTGACAACGGAGGAGACAATAGAGCTTGCCCGCCGGGCGGTCGAGAATGGAATCCAAGAAACCAAACGCTCGCTTGCTGGAAGCGAGGCAGTGACTGATGTGGTCAAACCGAAACTGACAATAGACTTGGGCCACTCCAACATATCTCGAATCCCCGAGTCAGTCGTGGATACTATCAAGGACGAAGTTGAGCGGTATGCTATCCCCCAACCTCAAGAGACTCGATGCTCAAATAGCCCTCAAAATATAAACCGGGATGCTGATAAGTTCAAGACTTTCTCTATCGAACAACCAGCTGGTTCACATTCCCTACCGATTTGCAGAGTGCCGCCATCTACGATACCTCAATATCCGCGCGAATAGCTTTCGTGAATTCCCCAAAGGAGTGCGTTCCAGCCCAAGGCTGACGGATTATTGCTGCGGAGGCTAACATAAAACGTCAGATCTACAAGCTGCCGCTCCTCGAAATTCTGGACATCAGTCGTAATAAGATCAGCCATCTCCCGGAGGAGATCAAAAAGTTATCCTCACTTCGGGTTCTATCGGTAATGCAGAATCGTCTCGAAGACTTACCGCTTGGGATCTCCGACATGAACAAGCTCCAGATTCTTAAAGTTGCTGGTAACCCCTTGCGGTACCCCCTGCGACGGCTTCTGGAAAGCTCAGAGACAGAGTTCGCCCCCTCGAGCCTGACTGACAATGAGAAGGAGGTCGCAGTAACTGCAGAACTAAAAAGATTCCTGAAAACGAAACAGCCTGTTGCGCCCCTAGAAATTGAGAAATATGACCCCAGGTATGTCACCTCTTGTCTATTGGTAGCAACGAAACTAATATCTCAGGGCTTTCAGCGAGGTCATGCTGGATACCCCTAAACCTCTCAAACGTGGAATGAGCAGTCGCTTTCCCGTAATTCCCAGTACCGGAGACGGTGCCTCCGACCCCAAGTCACCCTCGCTAGGTCGACCACCACCAATACCAATGAAGTCTCACTATCGTATCGCTTCCGGACACAATCCTGCATTCCACGGTGCTATACTTCAACGTCCTGGGGCCAAGCCTTTTGCAGGATACAATGAGCGCAATCGAAGTAATAGCGAAGGCATCATCCAAGCCTCTCTCGCAGCGCGCAACAAGCGGATGGGGGTGATTCGGAAAAACACGGATCTTGGCACGCTCGACGAGACGCGTCCCTATCGAAACAGTCATTTGCGAGGACTAAGCTACGGTTCTATCCTTCGTACCCGACCGTCTGGCGCCCTATGCAACAGCAATTCCTCCAGTCCCAGTAGCCCAAGGGAACGCAGGCGCTTGAAGGACGGCTTTGTGAATCGAATGTCGAGTCTACCGGAACAAAAAGCCGAGAAAGTGACAGCGGAACCCATAATCGCAAGCGCCAAATGCATTTTATTTGCTCTCTTCCAGATTCAATCCAACGTCACTTCTTTGATCAACGTCATTAAGCGTGAGGACGCCCGCCGAAACAGTCTTGAGATCGTTTTTTATAATGCTTCCACCCATGTTGATCGACTCAATGAGGCGATAGAGAACGCCGAGCATTCTCAATCTGAGGAAGCAGACGTGGCGCGGTTGGCCAACGAGGCTGTGAAGCGGGAATGTGAGACGTGCATTATCGCCTACACACACGTCGGAACGCAGCTACGAAACAGCATCGATAAAATCGTCACAAATGGCGAGTCGTGTTATGTGCGCTCACTGATATTGATGATTTTTGGAAGCATGGTTGAGCTGCGTAATGCGTGTGCACATCTGGGGGTCCCGATTCAGAATGGCCAGAGACCCCCGGGCCCTCCCGCGAAGTTGCCCGTACCAGAAATCAAAGAGTCCGCCGGTCCGGACCGGTTTCTGGGGCCAACCGTGACACCAACAAGGGGAAGGGAGCAGTCTTTCTCGACTCGTCGGTACCGGAGTGATACAACGATCCAGCATCCTCAGATCACAATGAATGGGCCTTTCCAGGCGGCATCGCAGTACCAGTCCGCAGTCAGCTCACCCGGGTTTGCTTCGACGCCGTTCTGCTTTGCCGCAAGGAGTCGGTCCAGTAGCCGGTCCAACCACATCAACACCTCTGTACCGTCCTCGCTGGCAACCCCTCGTTCAGGCGAGTCGTTCCCAGCAATTCCCAGCTCCGTCATACCCCGAATTAACCCAATGACTGGCCTGGATGAGATTGAAGAAGAGCGTATCTTCGAGAAGATTTTCTGCCAGCTCAACTCGGCTTGCAATGCTGCCCTCCAGGGCCTGCCTGTGGCCTTCTCCCAACTGGTGCGATGTCTCGAAATAGCGGAGCATACGCGGAAATCAGAAGGTATTGTCATGCTCTGGAAAAATCTCATCCACCGTTGTCAAGTGTGTCTTGATGTCTCCGAGGGGCTGGGCTCCAGGCTTTCCAACATGAAGGTGAAGGAGCCCGGTGGTGGAATGCGGAACTCGCGTGATTTCTGGCACACGTGCAAAGCATTCCTGCAGTCTTTTGTAGACCTTGTCATTGACATGAAAGAGGTCCGAAATATGAAGATCCTCCCTAACGACATTGTCAACATGCTTCGTCCTATTCAGAGATCGAGTAGAGAAGCTGGACGAATGATCGATGCTTCACCTTGGTCTTTTCTTGCGGACATGAATCCAGGCAACCCGCACGCCATTATTTATGGACCTCCATTACAGTCTCAGCACTCACAGCATCAAACCTCGTTATCCACCAATACTTTCCATCACGGCCCTAATTTGTCTCCATCGGTTCACCTTCCTGCAACGCCCCTTAGTGCTGCCCTCGGTCCCGCTGCGCAGGCGACCGTACCCTCCACCCCTGCAAGTGCGTACAGCGATAAATTCTTCGAAGGGGATGTCTTCCAGAGGGCCGACTCTTTACTCTCGATGCCAAATCAAGCACCTTTCTTCGCTCGTCGTTGAACTTAACTCTATTGTCACCATTCTTCACCGGCTCTTAAACCGTTCGGGACAGTGGAAACCTGCCGAATGGTCTCCATTTCGCCAAAATATCGTGTTCGTGGCTTGATCCGCAAGAACGATATTGATGATTGTATGCACCATCACATGTTTACCTCTGCATGATTTGCGCGTTGTTCCAGGCATCCTTGTTCTTCTCATCTGTGTCGCGTGTTTTATGTTATTGTTTGTTCTCCAGGTACACCGGGATAAAGGAGGACATCGAATCAGGACTCGAAAACAGGCGGCGTACGGCTTTCCAGCGTCAAGTTCCACTGGGAAGGACTTTGCATAGCGTTCTCTATCCTTGTTTTTCTTTTTTTACTTTCTGACCCATGCATTATGAAGATCAAGGCGAAATGAAATCATCATGTTAAGTGTTTTACTTGAAACCTGTTATTTTCGCTGATAGAGGGATATACAATAGCCAATCCAGATTTCTCCGGACGATTTCCTGTGCAGGAAGAAAAGCAAGTCTTCTGGTTCCTAGCATCACGACGAATCTTACTCCACAGATTCAATGTTTATGCTCGGAAGCTTAGGCGCGATAATCACCCTCGCAAACTTTAAAAACCAATAACGCCCCTAACCGTGAGGGTTCCTCTTTGTTTTTTTCTTTCCCTGCAACGATTCTTCCCAACACCTCGCCCCTACTGCATTGCATGCATGATGCAGGTTCCCCTCTTGGACCTCTCCCCCCAAATTTCGTGCCTGGGTGCAGGACGCAGAGATGATATATCCACGCACAAAAGTTACAGACTTACAGACATCTGTACAAAGACGATCGACAACTGGGAAAAGAAGCTCAGTACAGTTCAGTTCAGTTGCAAGGAAAATGAGACTCTCCCCCCTGGGCACCCCATCCGGCCGCGCAATTCGATCCGATTGTCGGTCTATGCATGCTGTCTTGTTCTATTCTACTCTGAATCCCAATCACCAGACCCCAAAACAACATCCCGCACGAAAGCAAACATCTCCCGCGGCTTCTTAGCAAACACCGCATGGCCCGCGTCCCAGAAGAGATGGTATGTGACACCTCGCGAGGAAGTCCAAAGGCCTGCTGCTCCTGCTCCTGCTGGTGCTTCCGTGGTTGGCAGCTCGTCGCATTTTTTACTGGTTCGACCAGACGGTGGTTCCGCAGCGCAAGAGCGGTTACGCGGGGGCGCGGCGTCGTCAGTGTAGAAATAGTTCCGCGCGAAGGACCGCGAAAATCCCTGCGCGCCTCGCCAGGTCATGTTCTGCAGGACCAGCTCGATGCCGTAGTGGTTCAGGAGGAAGTCGCTGTCGCCGGCGTAGATGTGGAGGGCGAGATTATGCGTTGTGATGAGGTCTGGTAGAATTTGCTCGGCGGGCGGTGCGGGTAGTTGGCCGTCTTTGAGGATTAGGGTGCGGAGGGTGTCGTTGCAGGGGTGGTAGGGTTTTGCTTGGTTGCTGGTGATGGAGGGGTTTGGGGGCCGGGGGGATGGTGGCTGTTGGGGTTTGTTCTCCTCCTGCTGTTGCTTCGCGGTGGGCCGATTGGAATTGGGGCTGTTTGCCGGGGATGGCAGAGGGGGAGATTGAGATTGTGATGAAGGAGCATGGGTATGGGGTGAAGCTGGTGTGAGCAGGTTCAGTGCGACCTGGACGTCGGGTCGGCTGAAATATGAAGATAGTAGGGGCAGGGGGTCGATCGCTGTGCAGTTGTTTGTTAGGTCGTAGATGTCGAAGCATCGGGACGAGGAGGAGAGGTATCTTGATGCTGTGGAGAAGATGGCGCAGGATCCGTCGCAGGTGGTAGAGTTCAGGATGGAGGAGAGGATCTCTTCGGGGGTCGTTAGGGGTGGTTGTTGCATTGCGGCTGCTGCTTCTGTGTCACCGCTACATGTTTGCTCTGGTACGTCGTTATCGTCGTCTGCATCGTCGGGGATGGGGATTGGTCCCTTGGGAGGGAATTCTGCTGCGCTTTGTATAATCTGGTCGAATCCGCAGATGGAGTCGGCTTTGATGAAGGCTTTGACGATGTCTGGGGGTGTTTGAAGTAGCGACTGTTTGGAGCGCAAGTATGCTACCGTGGGGATGCTGGACATGGCGATGGCATTGCCAAAGGTCGCGTCGCCCAGGGACATCGAGCGCAGGTTGAGAGGGAATGAAGCCTGGTGGCGCATGATGGTTGCCGCGATATACGGGATGTAGATCCCAGCGTAGGACTCGCCCATCAGGTGGATCTGCTTGGACCTGAGGTGCGGGAAATGGGCGAAGAAGGACTGTAGCCACGCATATAGATACGAAGTCACTCCTTCATTGTCTGACAGTGGGTACGGTTCACTCGCAGTGGAAAGTCCCGTGCCGACGGGCTGGTCGATATACAGAACATGTCCCAATCGAGTCCAGGAGTAAGGATTGCGAACGAGTTCTGTCGAATTTTCAACGAAGGAGAGAGGCCCATTGCCCGACATCAGTCCGATCAGAGACGAACAGCCAGGTCCGCCATTGAACCAGACTAGAAGGCTTGCGTTAGCTATCGCTGCTGGAAGAATTGCTGGTGTTCGCAGGGAGACTGACTGATCAGGTTGTCATCGTGCGCGATGTCTTCGGCCTGGAAGTGCCAAAAGAACAGCGAATTACCAGGCTCAGTATCAGGAACCGGAATCCGGCCGGCCCAACTGGTAGGAAGAGAAGGTGCACCTGGCAGTGAATAGACTTCGAATTGGGCAATATCCAGATGTCTATGAGGCAGAATTGAGCGAAAGATCGTTGGCAGTGCCCAGAGGGTATTGATCAAGGAGTATATGACGGCCAAATTCATGATCTCGTAAGTGCCTACTGGGCAGTCACCGTGATGCTCGTCTCATTTCTCTTTTCATTAGCTTTCTCCTATAATAGATTACACGCTTGAAGACAAAACATGCTGAGCCTCCATACTAGCAGGATCTGCGTAGATCCGGATGTTGTTCTCAATAGACTCAAGCTTATTGAGCCCTACAAAGAGCCACGGGTGGTACTACCCGTGGTAATACCAACTAGCCTGGAGACTGGGGAAGCAATACTACCATGATCTTGTTTAACACAATTGACACAATTGATTACACAGCTGTTAACACTGTTCCATGTTACATGCCCTGCAGTACGTATAAGGATCACCTGACAGCCGTGTAGGGCTCGGGGCTAGGGTCGCCCTGCCTTCCTAGATAGGTAATCATCATTTTGATCATGGATTGATGTTCATCGCTCATTTTATTCATGATCGCTTCACTCAGGCAGCACTCGCAGCAATTGCAGCACTCGCAGCGGACCCCTCCTTCACAACAACCGTTCATCTCCATTCATTTTCCGGCATATCTGCCTGCTCTGACCTGACAGGCCGGAAGTTCTAGTACTAAAGTCTTGCCTCTCCCCGCCCCGCCTGCGAGAGCGCAGCGCGGAGCCAATAATGGGTCTAGACTTGCGCGACGTCTCGACTCTACCCTGCAGCCTGCAGCCTGGGGCACAGAAACCGGGTCTATGCTAACACCGCTCTTCTTATAACTTGCTTGCGAACGGGCTTGGCTTTCCCCAATTGCCACTTCGCCGTCCTGACCTGGGATAATGAGGCGGCCACGCGTGGAGTATCTAAATCGTTGTGATCAGTGCTCAGCGAAAAGTGAGGCGCTAAGCACCAGCATCAATCAAAAACTTTTCTCGCCCCTTTATTCGCGGCGCGCGGAGGGTCGAATGTTCCAGCCACATTATTCGGGATGACGTTTTTCGCTGGGTTTACTCTATCATTCGTTCGCATCGGCTACCATTATCGTCGACTTGGGGAAAAGCGACGCGGGCTGCCAATTGCCGCCGATCACTGATCAATCCCACTTCTCAGCAGTCGCAGTCTCAATAATGAATCCCACTAGCAGAGGCCACACGACCGGAACCTTGAACATCACACCTTCATGCTGAGGAACATACTGTAAGACGGGGAGGACTAGCATTGCTGACTCGGGTTGACCTACCGATGCTACCACGCGTGTGATCCACCCCGACCGGAACTGTCTGGCTACCGTCGAACGTCAACATCTACATATCAATCTGCTAGGGCGGGTGGATCGGGGCCATCCCCATGTCCCACCCCAATGGAAGAAGCGAACGGAAGGAAATCAAACAAGGTGGCCGACGCCTGTGACTGAAAAGGGGCTTCAGTAGCGCGATAATAGTTCCGCCGGCGGTCACCGAGCCAGACTTGACTGCAGTCCCGAAAGTGTCGGTGGGCAAAAGCGGACCCTCCATGGGCAATAAATCCGCCATACGATAGCTGGACGCGGATAGTATAATGATCAGTCCGACGCCCGACTATAGAAGTTGGAACCAATGGGCCAGGATCATCTGGTTTTACAAGACAGAGTAGAGATGCAGAGTTGCCGAAGACTCCTCGGATGACTTACTACGAACTGACTACTGACTCGTTAGTGTACACGAGGCCAAGCAAGCAAGCTGATTGCATGATGATAATGAATACCAATGCTCCGTGATCCATCGACATCCCATGCTGCATGGTGCCTATCCTTCAGGCCCTGCAAAGAGAGAAGGGAGGGCGGAGGCGGGGACGAAAAGAAAAGACAAACCACCAGCATTATTGTGAAGGGCCCCATACATCCCAGGGCAATGGTTCGTTCAGATCGCATCTCAGATAGATTATCTAATAAGGTAAGAAGGTCAGTAACTGCAGAAGTTGGATGGATCAAAACATTCAACATACATGCGGAAGAGTGAGTCTAAAGACTAACAACTGACCACCAGGTGGTGGTAGTTAACAGTTCCGTATGGAATGTCCGCCCATCCCCTGCTTGGGATCTTGTCTTCGTTCCCCTACTGTGTTCAACGCATAATAATAAATAATGATCGTAACAAACAAAGAAGAAACACAACACAACACAACCAGACAGCACAAGGACTCGGATTTAGATGGATCCGAGCTCTAAATCCATCCGAGCACAGTCAACGGCAGGCTGCATTCAATTGGCACAGAACGATTGAGCGGGAATACACCGAATCCCCCTCCTATAGTGTATCTACTGTCTACTGTACAGTACCTACTGTACGGTACTTTGTAGATGGTTAGCAATCATCGATAACTAACTATCCCTTTTCTTTTTCTTTCCCCCTCCCCCTTCTCCCACCACAACATTCATTGGCAAGGCTTTCTTTCGTTGGATTTGTTTTTCCATCCCCGACTTTATTGCTCAATGCAACCAGGCGAAATCAACGGGTGGCGGTCTATGCATGGGAGAAATGGGGAGTGAACTTCCTCCCTATCACATTTGAGATTGTTTTACTCAGGGACTTGACTTTCCCACACTGCCGGGTAGCAGCATTGAAACCGGCACACGCCCGAGGTCTGAGATCGCACACGATACCGTGCCCTGGTTGTGAGGAATGCTGCTGCTGGGGTGGAGTCAGGGATTATTGCCGCGGTGGGAATTGACTTTCCCTTTCACCTTTGCACCTTTGTACCTTTGCGCCTCTGCGCCTCTGCGCCTTTACGCCTCTCACTGCTCGCCCTGGCGCGGTTGTTCCAGAGGAATGATCCTTCCTTTACCCACACATACCCCTAGTATTGACGATTGAGGCCGGCCTGAAGAAGCCAGAAGGGCAACCCTCATTACCAAACTGTCTTCTTCTTAGTCGTCTCTCTCTGCTTCTCTTCTCACTATCTTCTCTTCCTAAGCATCCCACGTCATCCACTATGTGACTGTGCCCGTTCCCAGGTGCCAGACAGAAACCGGAAAGTTCGTAGTTGCTGCAAGCGTCTAGATTAGATCAGCCTCACTTTTTCAGTGCCCCTGCAAAAGGCACTCTTGCCTCTCTTCCTACTCTCTTTTTTTCCACCCTCTCTGACCAGTCAATTCATGCTGTTAGTCTCATACAATGCGGTAGTGCATGACCAACCTTCTCTTGCACTAATCACTGCCCTTTCTTTTCTGGCTTTCTCGGTGGGATCGGTGTAGTTCCCTTGGCTGGTGTCCTTATTGTCTTTCTTTTTTGTCCTTCTCATTTGACACTGATCTTCCCTCCCCCTGTGTAGTGCAGGGTTACTCTTTGGAGTCTTCAACCGCATGCTTTGCTCTTACTATTGGGCGTTATCAGAAACACTGGATATCCCGGCCTCTTTGTTCTTCTGATCTTGCCGATTCGCCCGGTTGATAGTGTTGTCGTCGCTTGTCGCCTCCTGTCCGTCCGCATTGAAGGGCAGTCTGTTTGCTCTTCTCCTTCGGCATTCCCTTCATCGTTGTCGCGTAGCTATTGGACCGACATTGTTCTCCGTCGTCTCACTTTGACGGATACGGTTTCATCTTGTGCTGGGGTTAACAGCTGTGTCTTTTCTACGAAGAACAGAAGATTCAACGTCGCCTGCTACCACCAAGAAGACAGGATCTCTACATACACTATATAAACGAAAGGAGAAACAAGCAGGAACAGAGAGTGAGGGAGAAGGATATCCGCTATACAACCCCGAACTGGTGGACTTCGTCTATCCAGACCATACACTCTGCCAACCAACTCCCCAACAACAACAAACTTCCCGATTGAAGATCGACACTAGCGATCGACGTCGTTAAACTAAGATCAGGTGCGCACTATTTTCCCCTCCCTCGCCTTGAATTTGAAACCCTGTCGACCTCAGGCAAGGACTGACTGAAGGATTGCTGGAAAGGGATCGCAATCAGTCTTTCTCCCCCTCCCATCCCCTCCTCCTCTTTCGACCCCGTCGTCGTCTAGTTTAGGGTTGCGGTGCCTTGCGTCTATCACCAAGGAAATGCCCGTTATCCCCACGATCTAGGTGCAGCCACATATCATCCAAATCAAAAGTCTCGCTTGGCCAGTCTACTGTCCTGACACCCTGAACCCCAACCCCAGCCATCGCCCTTTCTTTCTCAACCTTACCACATCGCCTTTTATCTGCTTGGGCACCAGTGCGATCGGATGGAGATGGACCTTCAAAAAACGAAGGAGGCCCGCCGGGATGCGCCGGGCAAGCAGGAGGAGAGTACCGACTGTCCTTTAGAAGCTTATGGAGGAAGCGGCCATACGAAAGAGTCCCCTAAGAATGATTCGCTCGACCATCGCGATACGAACGGCTGCCCGGATTCCGCAGAAACGCGCCAACAACATCAACCGGGCAGTCCACCCTACCAAGATGCCTCCCAGTCTCCGTCTGCCATGCTGTTGGCGGCCAGCCGACCATCATCGTCATCGTCAAAGACCCTGGATATTCCAATGGCCTTTGGGCTCCGACCCGAGGAGCACAGACTCCTACTTGCTGCAAAACGCTATCCCCCGGTAACGAAGGGCACGCTGAGCGAGCTGGATCTACCGTGTATCATGAGCAATATCAATCTCCGGATGGATGCGAACTTCGACCGAGATCTGCATTTCAAGCCCGACTTAGACGGCGAGAAGGGCAGGCGAAAACGGAAAGAGGCGGCGGATTACTGGGAGGCCATGGCCGTGGAGATCTCAATCTACGCCTTCTACTCGTCTCCGGAAGCTATCAGTATGACTGAAAATGCTCTGGGCGACCCGCGACAGACCTTCGAGCCGCGACTTCCAGCCATGTTCGAAACCTTGCAGGATGTTTTGAAGACGCTGGTGCCCGAACGCGATCATCCAGGGGTGATGCAGAATCTTGAGGTGTCTCTACTCATGCAGCAAATCCAGAAGGGGGTGCTGGATATGGTCCGCGTCGCCACTTGGTTGGCTGCGCTACTCAAAACACATTGCGCTCCGATGCGGGATGAATGGGCGGACCGTATGGTGGAACAGATCAGGTCAGGATCGCAGTCGCAGAACCCGACGGAGATCGTCAGCGGCCTTCAAACGCTGTTTTCTATCCTTGAGGCCATGAAACTGGTAAGGAATTGGTTTTGACTGCCGCTCTTGCGCGCTGCGGGGTCGGATTTGGAACAAGAGAGAAGCTGATTTGCTTGGCCTTAGGACGTTGCAAACCACCAGATTCGCGCCTTTCGGGTGCTTCTGATCGAGGATACTGTGCCATTCTTGCAGGAGTACTTTCGAGGGAAGATTGAGAGGGATAACTTCCGGGTTGAATCGTCGCGACTGTGGTATCTGGGGATCCGGGATCGGGAATTGCGCCAGATGGACAAATCCGCCCACACGGACGGGTTCTGGCCGATCTCGGTGCTGTTTCGAGGGGTATCCGACCTTTTACTCCAGTTTCACAACCCCGAAGCGTTTCCGGAGACCTTCGTGTTTGACTCGGACCGGCTGTGGCAACTGCGGACCTGCCTCCAGAATCTGATCAACCTGGACATCTGCTGGTTTATCTTCGAATCCTACATTCACACGCAGAAGCGATACCTGTCCGCCCCGGCCCAGACGTACGCCACCTTCCGCTCGCGCATCGGATCGCTGATGGAGGAGAACGAGGAGTGCGCGCGGGGCTCAGTGGCGTGGGTGCAGAACGTGCGCTGCATCGCGCTGGAGATCGCGCGGTTCGCCTGTGCGGCGTGCTGCAGCGACGGAACGGTCTCGGACGAGGTGATCGCGTCCATCGAGGACGCCCTGATCTTCCACCTGTCGAACGAGTCCAACCTGTTCCAGTACTTCCAGGGCTCGCTGCGCGAGAAGTTGCTGGCCGCCACGTCCGCAGCGGCGAAGAAGTACCTGAACATGTCCCCGCTGGCGATCTGCGAGTCGCAACGCAATTTCCCCGCGGCCACCACCACCACCACCACCAGCACGGCGGCCGTGATGGCGCACCAGCAGCAGCACTATGACGTCGAGCGCATCTCCATGCGACTGGCGCATATGGGTGTGCTACACTGGCGAGTGTGGGCGCCGATTCTCTACGTGCGCGAGAGCGTGTCACCGACTGACGTGGCGACCATTCCGTCGAGCGACGTTTATGACGTGGCACGCTCCGCGACTCTTTGATTATATGCTTTCTTTCCCCCTGGTTCCCGGCTTGCAGAACGGGTCTTTTCTCCTTGTATTTTGGTTTTTGTGGCACATGGGCGGAGTTCAAACGTTTCATGCAGTTCTTCAGCGTGTATTTTGTTTGTCTTCTTGAATATTTTCTTGCATCGGGATGTTCATTACCCGGTTTTTAGGCGTTTGACAATGGGGAGGAGAGAAGCGCATACTATATAATCCTTGTTTCTTTCTTTTTCTTGCTTGGCGATTACGGTGGGAAAGAGGCAGGGCAGGGTAGGGTAGGGTGTTTTTGGTTCCAGTTTTCAGGGCCATACTCTCCAGAGGGAGATATTAGATGTGATTGATTCCTAGCTTGGCCTTTCACAGATTGGCGTATTCGTTAAAAGCCTTATTTAATATTCGAGCTTAACGCTTAGATTCTGTTCCTGTTATTCCTGTCTTTTCCGTGAATCTGAGTATAGAGCTTGCACGATGAGAACTCCTACTTGGTTTCAGGAGTAGTGTATACGATTAATTCTTCACCAAGTTCCTTTTCTAATGACGGGAGTAAACTATAATAGTTTCTTCCCCATTGCAATAGAGGAACATTCCCAACCAAACAAACACATAGTATATCTCAGTGTATTACTGCCCAGGCAAAATCGTAGCCTCTGGCGCCGGATAAATCAATTGCTCATGGCCGCTATCCCCGCGCACCTTTTTTTTTTTTTTTACATTTACGCGAGCAGTCAGCGATATCCATTTCTTCGAGCGTGTACAGGAGGGTCCCGTCAGGAACCATACCATACCATATACGGGGGCGCGCCGTTCGCGCCTCGGATTTCAATGAATGATCTCGCCTGTTTTGTCTGCTCGGCCGTCTAGATTGTGGTTGT
This sequence comes from Aspergillus homomorphus CBS 101889, assembly GCF_003184865.1. Lineage (NCBI taxonomy): Eukaryota > Fungi > Ascomycota > Eurotiomycetes > Eurotiales > Aspergillaceae > Aspergillus > Aspergillus homomorphus. Next base: position 219,942 of record NW_020291928.1, on the reverse strand, counting down.
TAGTGTGGGAATGAATGGGGTGGAGGTGTGGTCTTCGATTGGATTGGATTGTGTGGTTGTCTGTGTATGTACGCACGCACGCACTCACTTTGTCCGTTGATCTCGATCCCGCTGCCTACTCATGCTTGCATTGGGTCCATTGTGACTTATAGATCGATTGAGGGATTGTATCGGGGTGGGTTGGTTTTTTGCAGAGTAGTGAGAGTGAGGTTGAGGTATCTTTCTCGGTGGGTGAGGGAGACAGCGCCGGAGGTTGGGCGGCTCTGCTCTATAAGAATACTAATGCAGGTCATGTCATCTGCGCTATTGGATAATACCTAGAATGTAACCTTTGTGGTCATGTCTCGATGGTCTTTTGCTGGTCATTCGTAGTAAGGTTTGTCTGTGGGGTTGTTTGGTTACATCAAGATGTTTGTTTCTGGAATGAATCTGGATGAGATGGGATTGGTATTAGGGAGGTTATAGGCGTGACATTCTCTGGCTATTCAATCGATGATCCATACTTAACTTTGCTTGGTGGGGTAACCATTGTTGGGTGGGTGGGTTGGTTGTTGCTTGTTCTGCGTTCGGGAGCTGATGCTTAATTCAGGTTCCTGTAGCAGGAAGAAAGAGAGAGCTGAGGAGATGCTTTGGGAGGCTCGAGAGGGGTTCTATGACCTGGTTTACTAAGTATGCTTTCTAGTTGGTAGGTATCGCTGACGCTGGCTGATCTCTCGCACATAAATGAGTAGCTTGGGTTCAGCTGGTCGAGATGTGTCTGTTGAGAACTGAATTGCAAGGGATGAGCATTGACACGGATGCAGATGTGAGGGATGTGATTTACGAGAGAGGTATCTTCAATATATGCCTGCTGATTACTGTCTATCTGTAGATCCCCGCGGAGGGTCATGATCTCCGAAATCTTATGTAAGCGACCCCAGATTGCATGGATCCTATCATTTTCAGTCTCCATTCCTACTATGGAAAACAGTCTCCGCCGGCAGACAGGCAACTAATACTTCCAAACAAACCACCATGAAACCTACAAGACCCCAATGACCGTTGATTATATCTCCTAGGATGGACATCAAGCGCGCATCTCCACCTTCTACAACCTCATTACAACTTCCATCCAAATGCGCACCACCGCCCCCCTCCGCCAATGCGCCTCGACGATCCTGCGCACCCTGAAAGCCGCGCAACTGCAGCGCATCGCCCAGAGCACGGGCATCAAATCCTCCGGCACCAAGCCCGTAATCGTCGACAGGTTGGAGACGGAGCTCGCGCAATGCGAATACAGCGCTTTGCTCTCCCCTCCCCCGCAGGGGGTTGCAGCGCAACCCCGGAGGATGAGTATCCTCAGCATCGACATGGGAATTCGTAACCTTGCATTTGCGCATCTGCTTGTCTCTCCTCCTTCTCCTGCCCCATCTATCCCAGGAAATCCCCCCCCAAAACCACAAATAACCCTCAACGCCTGGCGCCGCCTCTCCATCCCGGAACTAGACAACCAAACCTCATGGACATCCCCACCCCCTCTCTCCCCAGGATCAGATACCCATCCCAGCCCGAAACCCGAAAATCAAGAGGAGGACCCCTTCTCACCCGCCCGCTACGCCCGCCACGCCTACACGCTCCTGATCACCCTGCTCACGCTGTACCGCCCCACGCACGTGCTGATCGAGCGTCAGCGGTTCCGGTCTGGTGGAGCCGCGGCCGTGCAGGAGTGGACGATTCGCGTGGGCGTGTTTGAGGGGATGTTATATGCGGTGTTGTATGCTTTGCGCCGGGAGCGGGAGCGCGGGGGCTCGGCGGCGGCGGTGGTGGTGCCGAGGGTTTGGGGGGTGGAGCCTGCTCGGGTTAGTCGGTTTTGTTTAGCTGGTGGGTATGGGGATGGGATGGGGGATGGGATGGGGGATGGGTTGCTGGGGTGGGATTGTGAGATTAAAGGGGGTGAGGATCAGGCTGAGGATACGGTCCAAGCAACTCAAGCACCGGGGAGAAGGGGACGAGGACGAAGGAAGAAGGCTGCAGTTAAAATCCCAGAAGAAACGCAAGATGAAGAACCACCCGCAGAATCACCACCCAAAAAGAAAAGGAAGAGCACCAGAGAAGTCAAGAACATGAAGATGGACCGCGTGGGGAACTGGCTGCGTAACGCAACTTCTCTTCTGCATCGCGGCCGTCAGGGGCGGTTGGCGGTGGCGGACGAGGCCGAGTTACACAGCTGGGTTGAGGCGTATCTCGCCAAGTGGGAAGGCAAGCAGGGTGCACGACAACGAACGACACCCCCCGACGGTGGCGCTGCGGCGCCGGATATCGGCAAGCTGGACGATCTGGCGGATTGTTTGGTTCAGGGGGTCACTTGGTTGGAGTGGCAGGTTATGCGCCATCGACTCGTGGCGGATCCTGGACTGTTGGCGAAGGTTTAGTCTAGCTTCATCTGTGTATACTGTACCCATCTAGATCTTAGTTCCCTGTACATACCTAGTTGTACTCTACAAATTATACTCGGGCTGGCCAGCCGACAGTCACCATCATTACTCCACATGCAACCCACTACACAGAGCCTTAACCTTGGACACTTCTGAACATCGAAACAAATCAATTCGCTGTCTAATCAAATAAAACATCCGCTCTCGTAATCGAAGATCATCAATCGGATGGTCATAAATCCCCACTTAGATCTATTCTTCACATAGATACAATTGTCACCGAAGCGACAAATGCCCGACACTCGTCCTCCAGCTAAGAAAACCCCGCTTTGGCCGCCCGTCGTACAAAGATCCACGTCCCATGAGAGGTTCTCACAGAGAAACTAAATGAAGAAACAGCTTCGTTGGGTAATGGGTGGGACCTGCACGGCCTCCGTAGAGAATTGAACAACCACCGGCCATTGCGTAGGTCTCCCTTGCCTAGCCGGATAAGACGAGAATGGAAGAAATAGACTAGATGGCTTGAAGATAGAAAAAAAATTGTCAAGTTTGTACCAGAAACATAAACATCAAAATCCTCTCATAGGTACAAGGCCAGCGCAAGCTTTACGCCACGGGGTCAATTCTCAGTACAGACGAAGGAGCCGCACTGAAGGCCTTAGTAGACGCGGCGAAAGTTGGAGGGGAAGGCAGCCCTGCTGCTGGTCTGGAAACCAGTGGGCCGGGCAGCACCGCTAGGGTAAGGGAAGGTGCCGTTGTTGTGGCCAAAGGGAGGACGAGGGGTGGGGACAACAGTGGCAGTGCTGATAGCAGAAGCCTCGGAGGTGGAGGCGGCAGCAGTCTCCTCAGCGCTGGTGGTAGGCTCGGCAACCTCAACGTTGGTGTCGGGGGTGGCGGTGATAGCAGCGGCAGTGGTAGGGGCAACAGTCTGTTCTAATTAGCACCGCAATCATCTGCTCTCATGCGACCAAACTTACCACAGTGACAGTGTCGTGCACAGTAACGGTGACGGGAGCGCAGGTCTCACCCGAGGAACTCGAAGAGCCCGAGGAGCCGGAAGAGCCTGAGGAGCCGGAAGAGCTACCGCTCGAGGTGGCGGCAGAGCCAGCGGCACCAGTGGAGGAAGGAACAGCCAGAAGGGTGTAGGTGGCATACGCGGTCGAGGTCGAGGTGAGGGTGGTATCTTGAGCGCCAGCGGCGGCAGTGCTAGAGCTGTGGCTTACGGGGGTCTATACCAATCTATTAGTGGCAATCCCATGCGAATGACCATCCAATAAACATACCACATAGACGGTCTGGACGTCAGTCACGGTGCGGTGGACGGTAGTGGTCACAATGGTCTTGGAGGCACCGGAGCCCAGGGTGTAGGTCAAAGTGACGTCCTTGGTGGAAGTCTGAGTCTCATACTGGGTGGAGACGGATTCAGCGCTGGAAGCAGCGCCGGAAGCAGCGCCGGAGCCAGCGCCAGATCCAGAGCCCGAACCAGCAGCGGTGCTGGCTGAGCCAGAGGATCTGGTCACGCCAGTGCCGAGAGGGACGGGGGCGGCGGTGATGACCGAGGCGGTCGAAGAGTAAGGGAAAGGAGGCACGGGGGCCGATGAGTGACCGCCGGGCACAACGGAGGACTGGCCGACAGGCACCACGGGCACGGAGGAGGGGCCAGCAGGCACAGCCGGGGCAGAGGAAGGAGCCGAAGGCACCACCACAGCCACGGAAGAAGCACTAACAGGCGCAACAGACGGGACGGTCACGGACGAGGGACCAGCAGGAACAACGGCCTCGGAAGAGGACGCAGCGGGAGCAACGGGAGCGACGGTGGCAGTGTTCTCAGGAGCAACAGCCAGGCTGGTAGTCGCAGCAACAGCCTGAGTGGAAGAGCTGGTGCCAACGACAACGGGCTGGGGCTGGATAGTAGTGGGACCAGCCGGGGGGACTGCAACCGAGCTGGAGATATCGCGTCCGTGGAAGTGCAGGTTGTGGTGGATGTTAGCCTCGCCAACCGCTGCGAGAGCACCCAGAAGGGCAACAGAGACCTTGGTAGTAAGCTGCATGATGGTAATCTGTAGTAGTGGGGTTTGGGGTTGGAGATGTGTGTATAGAGACTGCGGCGGGGTGTTTTTCAACGAATGTGAGCTGCGAAATCTATTCGCAACGTGTGATAATGAATGACTGGGTTCGAAAGAACGAAGGCAACGTCTCTAGCACAGAGAACAGTTGAGAGAATGTAGCAGTCTGACGGAATCAATCCGAGACGGAAAAGAGAGTCGTTAAAAGGAAGAGGATGGAGAAGAAAGAAGGACTAAGAAGACTAGAAGAGAGGGGGGGGGAAGAGAAGAAAGGAAAGGAGACAGACACACTCGGAGGGAAACTAATATCTTTTTCATTTGATCAACACCCGATGTTGCGGTGGATATTACGATTCAATTACCAGGTACCATACGAAGTGAGGGTTTGATGCAAGCCAAAGTCGGTGAGAAGCTGCGCTGCAGGCTGTAACGTATGGTTGCATCAGGCGATCTGATTTGAAGGTCGGGGGGTATTTACCTCGTGCGCTAGAGAGGATTAGTGAGCTTAGTCTGTCTCATCCAGGCAGAAAAGGTAGAAAGCCGGGCCGTTGTAACAATTGTTGATATGATTTAATTTCCTGCTACTCCATACAGTGGGCCCTGGCGCAGGCACCATCCGTGGATTGGAGGTTGCAGAGATGATGCCCCGTTTCATCCCGTGAATTCACTCGTGTAATTGGCCAGTAACTGCAAAGCCCCCTGCTTAATCTCCTTGTGGGTCAGTTTCCCCAACCAATGGACCGCACGGGGAGGTGTGGTGTTTTTTTCTACTTCTTAGTCTCGGATGTGTGTTTGTGTGTGTGTGTGTGTCCCACGGGCTGTACGGCTGGCTGGACGGATGGACGGAGGAAGGACTACCCAATCTGTACTACGTACTCCCTAAAACTCGCCGTGTATTGTATGTGGTGCACTGTACCTGATTTTCGGGTTCTCGCCCCCTCTTGAGCATCGAAACAAGCAACAGCCAGGAACAGAGTGCAGGATTCTTGTACATTACACACCCAACAAGTATCAGGGGGTGAGAGGACTCAAGGTTTCTCCGGCGTCGGATGAGCATCCCATGGATCACGGTCATCAGCTTAATCAATGCTCAACCCTAATCGCCAGGAACGGGAAATGAGCTCCAATTTTCCGCTTGCTGTACAATCTCCAGCATCGATCGCCACCAACGTACCACCAGACATTGGCCTATCCAGTCTCCAGCAGCTACTTACCGAGCGTCTACACACCACTCTGCCAAGCTCTATACAGCGTATGAATCCACGCAGTCTGCGTACGAGTGACGAGGCATTGCAGAAAAGCGGGGGACCAGGGAGCACGGTGAAGAACAACTCAAAGGGGGAGAAAAAGGGGGAAGAGGTGACTTATCACCGAGCCGTAACCACCTAGACGAGATATCATGGACCACGAAAGATAGACTATGGAGTCCTCAGCCTTGGTCCAAGCGTGGAGATAGCCCGAGCCAGCAAGCAAGACCACGTCCATCGCTTCGTGGTGGCGGCCAATTCGTATGGTCAAGCTCGGCGCCAACCGGGCCCGCTGGGTCGCCCGACTAGTGGTACTTTTCCACCTTTGCTTACCATCGGGCTTCTTACTACTGGGAAACTAGAGAACTTTCTCTAAGCGACTGATCTTCCCGCTCGGAGATTTCCAGTAGGCCTAAGCGAACACTGCAGCAGGAGAGACAAACACACAAACAGAACAATAACAGGGCGCATGTCGATAACAGTGTGGCTGGCTGCAAAAGCGTTGGCATGACAGTGTTGATCCGGAGGGAAATCGACCAGCAGGATGGATCAATTCGAGGGTGATCATAAAAGAAGTGGAGACCCAGTTGTATTGCCGAGAGTCTAGAGTCTAGACACGATCCCACAAATTACAATCATCTACCGTAGAGTGAGTACAGTAAATGAGCAATAAGCGCCTCGATTGTCGATTCATTATCAGTAGATTGTTGATGACCGTGGGTTGAAGCGGTCACGCAAACGAAAAACTCCCCAGGTGTTCGTCCATCCATTCAGGGTCATATTGACTGCCGCGGACGTCTCAGAAGAGAAGACCTAAGATACTCGGTTGCCTGAAGACTGGTGCTTGCAGGACCCGAGAAACCGAGAAACCGAGCATTGAGTGGCTAAGGGGATGATCGCCCTCGCGGCTACACTCGCACAAGACCGCTAGGAAGAAAATTCGGAGCCCCGAATTCTAGCCCTTCGGGATGAGGCTACGGTAGTAGTCTAGTCATACATCGGTGAAATCCGTTGGTGCACATAGGCAAGGTACATTTGCTCCAATCCAATGTCACTGTCCAACACGGCTGATGGATTGATATGCTTGAACATTGAGATGCCTGTGATTGGGATCAGCCCGCGCATTAATCTAGACGGAACACGATGGCCGTTCAGCCCGGCTCACTGGCCGTCCGCCGTCATCCATCGAGACTTATCAAAATCAGAGGATAAGCAGAGGAAGCGTGATCAATATCGGCTTTACCGCCACTCAGCCGTGTGGGTGGGTTGGACAATCTCCCCGTCCTGATGAGTGATTCTCGGTTGTGTCGTTTACATACTTCCAGTTTGCTCTGCAGCCACCCGTCGGAACCTTAAGACCTTGAAGGGCCTGGAAAGGTTGAAAGGGTCCGACTGTCCTTCTTTTCCTTCCATGGATTCTTTCATTCTTCCCGTCGTCCCACTTTGGGCGGTCAGCCATTCTGCCGTTGGTTGTTGCGGCTCTGAGCCTCTGACGTTCCTATCCTTGGCTGTATCTTCTTGACTTTCTTCCCCCTCTCTCCCCCCCTACTTCTCCCCCATTCTTCCAGGCTTCCCGGCATGAAAGAATCTTCAGGGTGTCTAAGAATAGTCTAGCGATCGGATCAAGCGTCGCTTACCCGCTTCAACTATGGAAAGACCCTCCTTCCAGTCCCTGCAGGCACATTATGCTTCCCGCTTGAAACAGTTTCAAACATCAAACCGGAACTTCGAAGTCTTGGCCTCTGTCTCGCCCGGTCACGATGATGATCCTGTTTCAAGCCCCGACGTCTTGTACGTGCTTGACTCCTCTTTCAACCCACCCACGCTTGCCCACCGTCGGATCGTCAGTTCGGCTCTCCTCGGGGACCCCAGCCGTTCTCCACGACTCCTTCTGTTACTGGCAACCCAGAATGCCGACAAACCATCCAAGCCCGCCTCTTTCGAGGACCGTCTAGCCATGATGGACTTATTCGCTCGTGACCTTCTTTCACACCTGCAGTCAACAAGCTCTGAAACTTCTCAACCGAGCCTTCCAGTAATAGACGTCGCCGTCACTAAAAAGCCGTACTTCATGGACAAGGCAGCGGAGATAGAAGGGGCTGGGATCTACCCCAAGTCCCTCGAACAAGTCCATCTCACGGGCTACGATACCCTGATTCGCATCTTCGACCCCAAGTACTATCCCCCAGAACATACCCTGCAGCCATTGGAGCCCTTCCTTTCCCGGCATCGCCTACGGGTCACGCTACGCCCTGATAGCAACTGGGGGAGTCGGGACGAGCAGGAGGCATTTCTGCGGGACTTGGCGGATGGTAAGAAAGATGAAATAGGCGCGAAACGGGAATGGGCCCCGCGAATTCAGCTTGTGGAGGGGAGAAAGCCGGGGGCACCGTCGGTGAGCTCAACCCGAGCTCGAGAAGCGGCCACCACAAACCCACAAGATCTGGACTGGCTGGTCCCGTCGAGCATACAGGAGATGATTATGTCTGAACGACTATACTCGAACTAATCGACAGAGCCTGACTGGGTCGCGCGCAGAACCACTGCCGCAAGGCTCAGAGGTAGCCGGTCGCAACAATTGTAAATGCATACTGTACACATAGACATCACATACAGTGGTCCGCCTGCCGGAAATGATTTGCTTTTATCCCAACGACGACCAGAACACCATGCCCAAAGCGACGCCTAATCCACGTTTGGCGGAAACTGTCGTACACGAACCTTGGAAGGTTCATGCCGTGCATAATCGGTCCAATCTATGAAATCATAGCCATATCTCTTATTCTTCATCGTTTTCCCGCTTGCCCAGGGTGTAGGCAAGTCCACCACTGACCATGTTGACCAAGCAGAGACCCATAGTCACGCCGCGCACAATGCCCCGAGCGCCCCATTTCTTCATGAACGGCTGCTTTCGCCGCCCCGCAAGCAGAAGGTAGAGCCCAGACCAGGCGGCGCTGATACCCGCTGTGTCGGTTTTGAAGCCTTGAAGGTTGGCATAGCTAGTGAAGAGGAGAATCGGAGGGAAGAGCATGGGCAGTGGCTGGAATGGGCGCATGTGCTGTGCTGTGATAAGAGAGGCCAGTAGAGTGGGTGGGAATGCATTCTCTATTTGATAATGAATCAGTGATTTGATTTGTGAACATGTATAAAGGCGTAATTCACTATTTCACAAAGCGAAAGATAGCCCGGATGCTTGGATTAAAACTTACCTCCCCATGCTCTAGCTGTCTGGACTAGAGACTTCTCAGTCTGTTCTACTGCGGAGTCCGAACCAGCCATGATTGTGTTAGCGGGACTTGATTAATGAATCCAATCAACATTCAAGCCTATCTCTGAGTTTATAGTTAGCTATCAGTGCAAATGATCGTGAGTATAGCGACACCTTGTGGTGCGATCAACGTACCAACATATGCAGAGGTGGTGGGCAGAGCGGAGGAGGGATGACGATCCGCCGCGGCAACGAGCACAAGACAACCATTCCTGACTAACAAGCCACTGTCAACGCTTACCCGGGGCTTAGCGTCAACATCTGAACCTCTCCAGAACTCACCACGTTTATCAGTCACGGTTTATTCTTCTCAATCCCCGACCGGCACGCTGCAGTTGAATCAGCTAATTGTTTGCGCCTGGAAGCCTAAGCTGGAACTGCAGCCTTTAATCTATTAACAACAAACCCCCGCTCCCTCCTTCTATTGTCGTTTTTTTACGTTTGTCCGCTTTGGCTGGCCCGCTCTCCCTCCTCCGAAGATCCACGCCCTGAAATCACACCCGCTGCGCCGAGAAATCAACAGCACAGGAAGCGAGAGCAGCGCATCGCTGTGGTTGATTGATTTTTGAATTTATTGGGAGAGTCATCACTGAAAGACTCCTGCGATGCCGTCCGCCACAGCGTCTGGGGTAGACAACGGGGGCGCAGCGAAATCTCGAGATCACAACCAAGGCAACCAGGACCGCAAATACACACCCGAGCAGAAGGCGGCCGTGCTGCGGATTCGGAAATGCTCGACCACGGCATTCTATGAAATCTTGGCCGTGGAAAAGACCGCCACGGATGGCGAGATCAAGAAGGCGTATCGCAAGTTGAGTCTATTGACGCATCCCGACAAGAACGGATATGAAGGAGCGGATGAGGCCTTCAAGTGTGAGTAAAGCTGTCGTCGCATCTTGGGCATACCAGTGATTCTAATTACGGGCGGATGTAGTGGTTTCCCGTGCTTTCCAGGTCCTGTCCGATTCCGAAAAGAAAGCCAAGTACGATAAATTTGGTGGGGATCCGGACAGCAGATTTACCCCCAGCGCTGGACCTTCGGGCGCTTCGCCCTTCAGTGGATTCGGTGGTGGATTCCCTCGGTCAGGTGGTGGTGGTCCGATGTTCGAGGAGGAGATCTCGCCAGAGGAGCTCTTCCAGCGATTTTTCAGCGGTGGCTTTGGCCCCATGGGCGGTGGCTTCGGTACGATTCATAGCACCCTTTGGCTCAAGAAAATCTGTCTAGACGTAAACGATGGCTAACTTCTAGCGTGTACAGGCGGCCCTCAGTTTGTCTTCAATATGGGTGGCGGTCCCGGATTCCGCGTGCATCAATTTGGAGGCCAGCGGCCTAGGAGAAGACCCCGCGAAGCCAATGGCCAGTCCGAGCCGGCGCCGTCACTTTGGTCGACTTTCCAACAACTTCTCCCACTCATCCTTCTCTTCGTTCTCCCGTGGATTTCTTCTCGCTTCTCCGGTGCTCCTGCTCCTTCAGGCCCTTCGTACCGGTTTGACGCCGCGGTTTCTCCTCACACCATGCATCGCACGACGCCCAAGCTCAACATTGATTACTTTGTCAATCCGAAAGACGTCGATGACTACAGCGCCCGCAAATTCCGCCAGTTGGATCAACGAGTAGAAGTGGATTACGTGACGAAACTGCGGTATGAATGTGATAGCGAGATACATACTCGGGATCGCATGATCCAGGACGCTCAGGGCTGGTTCTTCCCGGACGTAGAGAAGATCAAGGAGGCACGATCGATGGAGCTGAAGAGCTGCAAGCGACTAGATTCGCTGAAGGGGAGATTTTAAAGTCTGGCTCTTTCATGGCTACTGTTGCACTTGTTCCTGTTCATTCCTGAGCGCGGTTGGCTTCGCATCCATCGTATACTAATATCCTATGCTGCGGTTGGGCTCCCTTTGCCCCAATGTCTCTATGTGCTCTATCACGATCAAGCCTCTCTGTTACCACCTTAGATGTCTATATGTTCTTCTCACGGTTGTGATGGCGTTTCTCCATGGACTGATAATGACATTTTTTGCGTTTGGGCTGGAATTAGTTTTTTTATTGTTGAGAGTACTGTGAGTGATATACTTAATATCATAAAAGCGCACTGCCTCATTCCCACCTGTAAGGCATATAATTAGGTACTTCAGTCATGATGTGATGTAGTCTATCTAATAAGAATGAAAGATGAAGAATTACAAGGATTGTAAAAGTGTACTATTGAAAAAGTGTGGAGAGAAGGGGAAGGGGGGAAAGAGAGATTGTTGTGCCCTGGAGCGGGGAGGGAAGATCAACTCAGCTTAGTTAATAATCAGCATCGACCATGACAGAAAGTCCGTCCGACTTCCAGCCCGCGCATGCAGAAGTGACATCTCTCACTCCCAACCTCCGGCTTGTCCTTATCCTCGGTCTATCCCCACCAGACCTCTGAGGACTTGTCGAATCTCGGTTGCTGGCTCTGCGCTCGTTTTCACACTCTCTTCATCGGGCCGTCAAATTCAGCTGGCATTCTGCACAAAATCGTGACCCGCTGACCGAGGAAGGTTTTCTGTTGCGGGCTGCCCCGATCAGCATCACCAGAGATGTCCGATAGCCAGTCTGAAGCGGACAAGGTTTGTTCACTCATTCCCCTTCAGAAAGAATTGCTTCAAGAGCCCGTCGTGGGCCTAAGATCGCTCTGACCTCTCCCTGTTATCTACAGATCCGCAGCAAGCGCTTGGCAAAGCTGGGAAATCCCACTCCATCGTCGCCCGTCGACGGCGCTGCGTCGAGCCAGCCCGCATCGCCCTCGCAGCCCTCGCCTGCATCCAGATTCCCAGACCGACCCCAGTCACAACCGCGATCCAACCTGAGCAGTGCAGCTCCTTCACGGGCCTCGTCGCCGCAACCACAGTCCCTGCAATCGGAATGGAAGCGGATCAAGATCGCACCTCCCACTGCCGCCAGCGCAGCCCCGGACCGGTCGCAAACCGTTACCCCAGTCTCGGGCACCCCACCCTCAACGAGAGCTGACGAGAGCATTGAGTCCTTTGCCGATCGGACGCTGAGCGCCGTTTTCAAGCTGACTCTGAACGAGGCTCGTCAGAAGGATATTCATGGACAAAGGTTAACCTTCCTACCCGGACTGCGGGGGGAACTCGAGGAACAAGGCCGCGACATCCGCATTGAGCTGTCGGTGCTGGACCAGGCGCTCTTGGAGGCAGCTTCTAACGCCCCGCAGCAGAAGCCATTGGATTACCTGCTCCCGTGCTGGAGGCGGATCTCGAGACTCCACAAAGGATTCCGTCGTCCCCGGGAGGATGACCCGAAATACAGCGTGATCTGTGAGGCCCGTCGCATGTGCATGAGCTACTGCATCTTTGCAATCACCATGCCGGAAATGTTCGGGTGGGTTTAATTTCCGTGGACCACGCCACATTCGAGGATGAACGGCTGACATATTCTGTTCTCCAAAGGCTTGAGACTTCGGAAAAGTCGTCTCTTAAACCCTATCTCCTTCTGGATCCTGAGGAGGATAGAGGTGTGGATTTCGAGTTCATTGGCGAGGCTGTGAGCCGATTCAGCGAGGATGATAGCATCAAGCCGGCTTTCATCGCTGCTGTGGAGGAAATGAGCCAGGAGCTTGCTGGCTTGACCATTAATGACGATTACAAGCCCTACCTCACAGTATGTTCTCTTCCCTTCGCCACAGGAGCCTTTCCTCAACCTACTTGCAGGCTTTGCGGAACCTTGTGCACAACGCGGCCATTGCGGCTGCCATCACTGAGTCGTCCAACTTCAATGAGTCTCGGGATCCGGCTCAATTCGAAAAGAGCACGCTTCTTGGCCCATGGTTCAGTCTATCTCCGCTTCAGAGCAGTGTGACGATGACATACTTCTCAAGCCCCAAAACAAGAGATCAATCATACATCTTGAACGCACAACGGTCAATCCGGATGATGCAGCATATGATCAGCTCGGATCTTCTAGATGTCATCAACCATATGATCCGAGCTTCAAAGGATGCCAGGGATCGGGTGCTGGACTGGTTCGCAGCCTCCCTGAACATCAACCACAAACGACGGGCAATGCAAGTGGATCCCACCACCGTATCTTCCGATGGGTTCATGTTCAACATCACAACTTGCTTGGACCAGCTCTGTGAGCCGTTCATGGATGCAAGCTTCACTAAGGTTTGAGAGCCGGTATATCGTTATTTGGTTACCAAGCTGACCATTTCTTCATCGTATAGATCGACAGGGTCGATGCAAACTATCTACACCGCAAGCCTCGGGTGGATATGAAGGACGAAACCAAGATTAATGCCGATCAGCATGCCTCTGATGCTTTCTATGCCAGTTCAACAGAGGGGACGTCCAACTTCATTACAGAGATCTTCTTCCTCACCGTGGCCGCCCATCATTACGGCAGTGAATCTCTGACCACAAAGCTCGAGCAGCTCGAGAAAGACCTGCGACACATGGAGTCAACCATCAACAAATTCGAGTTGGAAAGGCATCGGTGGGTGAACAACCCGGTCCAGCTCAGAGTGTTCGAACAGGCCCTCAAGAAGTACAAAGACAAATTAGATCTGGGCCTGGCCCTGAAATACAGTTTGCAGGGTGTCTTGTTTGACGATCAATGGCAGGCTCGGTCCATGCTGTTCATGCGATATGTGGTTGTCTGGTTACTGCGGGTAGTATCAGGCACCAATTTCCCGAAAGAACCGCTCAAGCTTCCTTTGCCTGAGCAGCAACCGGAGGTTTTCCAATGTCTGCCAGAGTACTTCCTTGATGACATCGTCAGCAACTTCAAGTTCATCATGTGGGCCATGCCTCAGATCATTACAGCCACGCAAGGAGACGAGCTGGTTATGCTCTGCATTACCTTCCTAGAGAGCTCGGCCTACATCAAGAACCCCTATCTCAAAGCAGGTCTCGTCTCTATCATGTTTCGAGGAACCTGGCCCCGCCCTGGAGGCGGTCGCGGTGTCCTCGTGGACTTGCTCAATTCTATGCCTTTTGCCAACCAGCACCTGCTGCACGCCCTGATGAAGTTCTACATCGAGGCTGAACACACCGGCACCCACACCCAGTTCTTCGACAAGTTCAATATCCGTTACGAGATCTTCCAAATCATCCAATGTATTTGGCCCAATACCCATTACCGCAACAAACTCTACAACCAGTCCAAGCAGAACCTGGACTTCTTCGTTCGCTTCGTCAATCTCCTGCTGAATGACGTGACCTATGTGCTCGATGAGTCCTTTGGCGCTTTCATCACCATCTACAAAACTCAGACCGAACTGCGCAATGCGGCAGCAATGGAGCCTACGGCGCGTCAGCAAAAGGAAGAACAGCTGGCGGCCGCGCAGCGCAACGCCAAGTCATATATGCAGTTGACCAATGAGACAGTTTCCATGCTGAAGCTGTTCACGGACGCGCTGGCGGATTCCTTCACGATGCCTGAGATCGTCCAGAGACTGGCAGACATGCTTGATTACAACCTGGACGCCATGGTAGGACCCAAGAGTGCCACTTTGCGCGTGGACAATTTGCAGGAGTACGGGTTCAACCCACGGGCTCTGCTGAGCGAGATTGTTGATGTTTATCTGAACCTCACGGGCAAAGAGAGCTTCATTGTCGCTGTGGCTCGTGATGGTCGGTCTTACAAGCCTGCCAACTTTGAAAAGGCGGCCGAGATCCTGCGGAAATGGTCCCTGAAATCGCCCGAGGAGCTCAAGCGATGGGAGCAATTCCAGCACAAGGTGAAGGCAGCCAAGGAAGAAGACGAGCAGGCCGAAGAGGACCTTGGAGAGGTCCCTGATGACTTCTTGGGTATGTTGCAGATGTCTTGGACTCATCTTACTGGTGCTAACTTGAATTGCAGATCCTCTGATGTACACCTTGATGGAAGACCCTGTGATCTTGCCCGGATCCAGGGTATCCATTGACCGCTCCACCATTCGCTCTCATCTTCTCAGTGACCCTCACGATCCTTTTAACCGCGCTCCGCTGAAGATGGAGGATGTCACACCCGGTGAGTGACTTGGTTGTTGGCAAGCTACCAAAGAGCCAAGGCTGATTCTCGATTTCTAGATACGGAACTCAAAGCCAAGATCGAAGCTTTCAAGGCCGAACGGATGGCAGCACGCAGGCAAGCTAAACCCGCCGACCCGATGGACACGACTACGGGTTAATTGCGAGCGGAGAGGAACGGCGTTGGTGCAGAAGGCATTTCCGCGGGGCATGTCCTAATTAGCGCGTTGACCATGTGATGAGATAACTGCTTTGCTGCTTGCTTTTTTATCGAAAGAAGGTCGGATTGGGAGTTTTCGTTTTGCGTGCGTTGGATTATCATCATAGAATAGCCGGCTCGGGGCAGATGTTCTGCTGCAACTCGATCAAGTGCCCCGTGGTCTATTTGCATTGCCGGGATGATTTGAACCCAATGATGTTATGGTTTTGGAAATCTAAGCATGAATGGTACGGGCGCAATGGACAGTTTTTCTATTACTGTGGGCTTTTCGTATGTCGACACTTGTGTACTGTACTGTACTGTAGCTGGGGTTTTGCAGTGTATGGGGATCCTGCATTCCATGGGTAAGTGGGCTGTTGTTGAGTGGCATCTACGGAATGCTGCTACAAGAACTACTATTGTCACTACTGGTGGTGATGGTCCCACCATACGCTGCACTATCTTGCACCCCGTGGCGCTCATGGACATCTACCAGCCCGGGCGCCTGCTCATGAGCGATGATGCACAGTCACGGCCACAAAGCCGGTGTAGTGGCTCGTGAAGGCGGATATTGGGGTCTCTGCGGCGCGGGCGTTACCAAGGTTTGGGGCGGTCCGTTGAGACGTTGTATGGTCTTGGGGTGCTGTTGCGTTATGCTAGCGCGGGGGAATCAATGCTATATGGAAGTATTGGGCGGATATAAGAAAAGTTGAATGATTAGGAGTTGTATTTGAGAAGCAGGAGCAGGAAGTCTACTGCGTTGTCATGATGCAGTCATTGTTGGCTCTTAGTCAGCATTTAGTCATGCATAACTATGGATGACCTCAAGCCTCAAGTAGTTGACATCTACATCTACCTAGCTTCACCAGTACATAGATACTGGATTACATTAGGGATACCATCAATTGCTCCACGATGGGAGCCATAATCTCGTCCTGCTGGGCCAACCTCCCTCCACTGACAGACATCCTCCTCCCCACGCCGGAAGTCTACCGCACCTTACTGAACATCTTCCAATACTTTCCATTGGTCCGTCCCAAGCTTCAAGCTTCCCTACTTATAGACAATCCACTTTGTAAGGCTAGCTAACAAAGCATAAATATAGTTCACAACCATCCAATGGCTAACCGCCTGGCACCCAGCGGGCAAAACCTCACTGAAGCGCTCGATCTTCAACCTCCCAGGCCGTTGGGCCTGGTTCGCAATGGAGATCACCAGCCCACTGAACCTGCTCTACATCCTATGGAAGCTACCCTCCAAACTCGATCTGCCTGAGTCTTATAGCCTTCCCTGGCAGAACAAGCTCCTTGCCGCCCTCTTCGTAGCCCACTACCTCAACCGCGCCGTCATCTCCCCCTTCCTCGCTGCCCCAAGCATGTCCCCCATCCACCTCTTCATCATGACCTCCGCCATGCTCTTCAACTGGTTCAACTCCACCTGTCTCGCCTGCTGGCTGGTTGGCTACGAGATCCCAACCATCCCGGCTTATCACCATGCTTACCGCCCCAGCGGCACCGGAGCCGCAACAATCCAGTCCCTAGGGGTGCTGATTTTTCTTGGGGGCATGGCAACGAACATCTACGCAGAGCGCACGCTCTTCCGTCTCCGTCGCGAGGAGGCTGCGCGTCGTGCCGCCTCCTCTTCCTCTTCCTCCCCTGAAGCTAACTCGCGTTCGCAATCAGACAGGAAGGGAGAACCCCCCTCAACATCCAAAGTCTACATCCTCCCGCCCAAATCCCACCCCCTGTTCTCCGCAATCCTGTACCCGCACTATCTTGCCGAGTGGATTGAATGGACGGGTTTCGCGCTTGCGGGGACGATGGTTCGATCTATTTCATCGGTGGGGTGGGGGGGCCTCGCGGCTGCGACAGCTAGTTCTGCTAGGGCAGCACCCCTCCGGCTCGCGCCGTGGCTTTTGCCCTTCGCTAAGGGGGCGGCGTACGCCGGGCTGTCGGTGCCTGTTCCGGCGGTTGTGTTTGTGGTGAATGCGGTCACGAATATGCTGCCGCATGCGCGGTGGGGGCGGCGGTGGTATGTTGGGAGGTTTGGGGAGGGGGCGGTTGCGGGGCGAGGGGCTGTTGTGCCTTTTTGTTCTTGGTTATAGTTGTAGTTCCTGTTCTGGGTATGGATTGAGGGGGGTGGGAGGCTGAAAGGAAGGGGGGTCCGGGGGTTCTCCCCCGGGACGCTTTCAGTTCTGGTGAGGGGGTAGAATTTGGGTGGTAACAGGATAGTGAGGAAGAAAGGGAAGGGAGAGAATGGGGGGGTTGTATGATTATTTTCTTGATGTTGGGTTAGGATTTGACTGTTACTTGCTTTGGGAAGTGAATAGGTATCAGGTGTGGCGCTGGCGTGAGGTGTTTGTACCGTATAACACTATATTCAGTTGTGATGATTAGATTTGATAAGAAATGTATGGGGAAGGATTGTAGGGCACTGACACATACATTGTAGGCATTAACTAAGGAGACTGCAGTATCGAGTCACTGGGTAAGCTACGAGTATCAAAGACGAGTTACACGATTTAACTACGAATTTACGACATAAGGAGTACTGTTAAGCAGCAAGGCCACTAAAGTGAAGCAAATGCTTGAATTAAATTGCCAAAGAGGTGGTACAGTAGCAACCTCTTCGTGTGGTATCACATTGTTGAAATATTATGTGTAAGACACCGGCGAGCACCAGACATCACCGAGCATTCCCGCTGTTAGAGCAGGAGGAATTGAAATCTTGGCGCTGATGTTTAATGCAGACGCCGATGTTGAAATCGTCATAAAGACATGTTGAAAACTCCGGGGACCCCATCTAATGAAACCCTGAACCCATATGTTGAACTTTTGGTATCACATCGTAAACTCATCATAAGAAAATAGACGGACAACAATCGACAGATTGTTCTCTCCGAGACGACGGGTTGAAAATCGTCGCCCCAATCATGGGCTGATTAAAGATATGTAGAAGAAATTTAGTTGCCGTGCTTCTGGCGGAAGAACTTGGCGGCCTGGACCATGTTGGTCAGGGCGGCCTTGGTCTCGGGCCACTGGCGGGTCTTCAGACCACAGTCAGGGTTGATCCAGAGCTGCTCGGGGCGGAGGTACTGGAGCATCTCCTCGACACGGTCCTTGATCTCCTGCTCGCTGGGAACACGGGGAGAGTGGATGTCGTAGACACCGGGGCCGATGTGGCGGGGGTAGGCCTCATCGATGAAGACCTTGAGCAGCTTGGCATCAGACTTGCTGTTCTCAATGCTCAGAACATCGGCATCCAACGCAGCGATGGCGTGGAAGAAGTCCTGGAACTCAGAGTAACAGAAGTGAGAGTGGATCTGAGTGCCGTCGGTGACACCGGCGGTGGACAGGCGGAAAGCCTTGACGGCCCACTGGAGGTACTTCTCACGCTCCGTGCCAGCACGGAGAGGGAGACCCTCACGGAGAGCGGGCTCATCGACCTGGATGACCTTGACGCCGGCAGCCTCAAGGTCGACGACCTCGTCACGGAGGGCAAGAGCGAGCTGCTGAGCCTGGACAGACTGGTGGACGTCGTCACGGGGGAAAGACCAGCGGAGACAGGTGATGGGACCCGTGAGCATACCCTTCATGGGCTTCTTGGAGATCGAGACGGCGTACTTGGACTCCTTGACGGTCATGGGAGCGGGACGGGAGATGTCACCGACAATGATGGGAGGACGCACGCAGCGAGAGCCGTAACTCTGGACCCAGGCGTGGGTGGTGAAGACGTAACCGGTGAGACGCTCACCGAAGTACTGGACCATGTCGTTACGCTCGGGCTCACCGTGGACGAGCACGTCCAGGTCGAGCTCCTCCTGGATCTTGACGACCTCCTCGATCTCCTGCTCAATGAACTTCTCGTACTCAGCAGCGGTGATCTCACCCTTGGTGAACTTGTTGCGCTGGATACGGATCTCCTTGGTCTGGGGGAAAGATCCGATGGTGGTGGTGGGGAAGAGAGGAAGCTTGATGGACTTGGTCTGCTCGGCGATACGAGTGGTGAAGGGAGACTTGCGGTTGTGCATCTCCTCGGTGACAGCAGCCTGGCGGGCCTTGACCTCAGGGTCGTTGGTGCGCTTGGAGGAAGCACGAGCCTGAACAGACTTGGCGTTGGCCTCGAGCTGCTCACGGACAGCGGCGGGACCCTCAGTGACAGCCTTGGCGATCACAACAACCTCAGAAAGCTTCTCGACGGCGAAGCTGAACCAGTCACGGACTTCAGCGTCGAGGTTCTTCTCGCTCTCGAGAGTGTGGGGAACGTGGAGGAGAGAGCTGGAGGTAGCGACAATGACGCGCTCCTTGCCAAGCTTCTGGATGGCCAGCTCAACCTTCTCGATGGCAGCCTTGAAGTTGGTCTTCCAGATGTTACGGCCGTCAACAACACCAGCAGACAGAATCTGCTTGGGGCCGAGAGCACCAACGACAGTGTCGAGCTGCTCAGGGTTGCGGACAAGGTCAATGTGAATACCGTAGAGGCTCTGGAGAGCAGGAAGGACATCAATGTTGTGGACAATGTCACCGAAGTAGGTGGCGAGGACGAGACGGGGAGCCTTGTCACCAAGGGCACCGAGCTTCTCGTAGGCGGGCTTGAAAGCGGCCTTGGACTTGGCAGGAAGGTCATAGACGAGGACGGGCTCATCGATCTGGACATCCTCAGCGCCAGCCTCCTTGAGCTTGGCAAGGAGCTCGACGTAGAGGGGAAGGAGCTCCTCAAGCTTGCTGATAGGGTCGATGGTCTGACCACGGTCGGCCTTGGCCAGTGTCAGGAAAGACACGGGACCCAGGATGACGGGACGAGTGACAACGCCGGCCTCCTTGGCCTCGAGGAACTGAACCACGGGCTTGGGCTCAGCAGCGAGCTTGAAGGTCTGGTTGTCCTGGAGAGTGGGCTTGACGTAGTGGTAGTTGGAGTCAAACCACTTGACCATTTCCTGGAGAGGGGATTAGTTTTGGTCTTAACCAGAATCAGCACACCAGTGTATCATACCAAGGCGGGAACATCGACAGCGGCCTGGCCGTCCTGGGCAGGCTTCTGGAGACCACGGCCCATGGCGAAGTATTCATCGAGAGAGTCGAGGTTGTACTTGCTGTAGCGCTCGGGGATGACCTATGGATTATGATGTTAGCTGATGTTTTAAAACCCGAGTGATTGAGGATCTGAGACATACACCGAAGAGCTGGATGTGGTCGAGGACCTGATCGTAGAAAGCAAAGTCGTTACTGGGGATGATGTCGACACCGGCTTGCTTCTGGAGCTTCCAGTGCTCAGCACGGAGTCGCTTTCCCTCGCTCAGGAGCTCATCACGAGAGATCTTTCCACCCCAGTAAGCCTCAGTAGCCTTCTTGAGGTCACGGAGCTTTCCCATACGGGGGAAACCCAAGACAGAGGACTGAACCATCTTGACGAATGTGTGAATGTGAAAGGGGGAGAGAAAGAAAGCGGAGGGGGTGTTTGTTTAGAAGAAGTAGAATAGTTGTAAGGCACACAACACAAGATAGAACAGACAAGTAGAATCAATCCACTTGCTGGGGAAAGGAGATGGAAGAGGGGGAAAAGAAGTAGGGAGGGAAAGATAAAAACCCAGGGGAGAGATGGGAGAGAGAATAGGAAGAAGAGAGAAGAAGGATGGGGGAGGGGGATGGAGGGGGAAATATAGGTTTCGGTGGTGGGGGAAGAACGAGGGACGAAGGAGGGGGAATCGAAGAACAATCCATGCAAACATCGGAGGCCGAAGATTTGGCGGGGCTCGTGGCCGGTAATAACCGGTAAGATTACCGCCCCTCCGGGCTGTCAACAAACTCTCCGATAGCGAGTCCGATAGGGAAATCGTGGTAATGTTCGGTTGGGCCACCGCAGTTTCACCCTTGGGTATCTCTGCCTTGATCTAATCGTATTATCAAATCATCGTTCATGGACCGACTGCGGAGAACCACCAAAACACAGACGACAGCTCAGCAACTGACTGCATCAATGCATCAATGCATCCATGCAACTGCATGTCCTCATTCTTTGACTTCGGATGCTCATTAGCAGGCCAATGATTGGCACCATCCGCGGTAAGGGATGGTATGAGACTAACTACGGAAAATACTCGTAATCTTGTCGCCGAAGATAAGACTAACCCAGCAAATGAATAGTGTCGAATGGCGTGATCGAATTAATTGCGTGAAAACTGAAAAGTTCGCAAGGGGAGAGTAGCGTAAGAGTCATTCCCTCCGGAGAAACAGTCGGCGATGGTCTGTCTGGTCTGTTTGTTAGTTGGTCGGGCGGCTTCCGCGATCGGCCACTAAAAAAAGCCTGGACCAGCTGCTGTTCTCCGGTGAATTACGAGTATGAGTACTTCCCTCCCTTTCTCAGATCAACAATGGAGCTGAGATCTTCTCTTTTTCGCCACTTCATCCTGCTTTGACTTTCTGACCGATTTCCATTTGTCCGAAGCCTCAAAGCCATGCTGGATAAGGACAATGGGCAATGTAAAAAGATGGGGTCCGCCACCATTCGGAGGCCCGGCGATTGTGTTCGCGGACCAATTCGCTGTCCGGCGCTTGGGCTTTTCATGCCCCGGATAGCTCCAGCTTGTGGTTTGGTTGCTCCGTTCCTGAAAGCTGCTGACACACGCGCACTTTAAGTTGTTGCTGCGATCATGCTGGACAGACTGATAAGAAGTGAACAGGGAGGAAACGTCGAACTGACGAGCTGATGCGCTTTCCAGACTGGCAAAGAATGGCAACAAGTCATAGAAATGAACGAACGCGCCTGCCTCAGTTGGTCCGGTTGTGTTCACGCCGCCCCCCGCCTTCCCTTCAGGAGCAAGTCGAGACAATTCGCAACAAGCTCGCCATGATGGTGGGGGGTTTCTGTCCTCATGCGCTCAATGAGTCGCTTCATCACCATATATCCATTGCCGCAATTGTCATTGCCATCTGATCAACAGTGCTGAACCCTCCGCAGCGGTCGTCGAGCATGGGGATTTTCTGTTGCCCCCGGCTCCGTGGGTACTGGAAGAAACCAGACCCGCCAGGAACGGGGCCTTCGTATCCACTGCAACCAGTGGCCTCGCCTCCAGATGGAGCTGTGGAAAGTGGTAGTGGTAGTGGTACAGCGTGACTCAATCCCTGCCTGCACTTTCATCTGTTAACCCTTCGACCGTGACAGGCCAATCTGCCTCCAGAGATGATGCCATCCACTCTTCCTCCACTGGGACCTCCGTTGCCGGCTTGTCGGAGAAATTACGCAAGCGGTTCTCGAGAGAACACAAAGACCTTCATGGAGCTCCCAAACGAGCGCAGAGAACATCAGGGTCGTCCAGTTTCGCCCACGGTGGGCTGGACACCGTCTTTCCAGTCGGCATCGGAAGCAGTTTGATGAGTGAGAGGGGCTATGACAGTGATGCGCAGTTCATTAGCACCCCGAAAAAGATCAATCACACACGGGACTGCTTACTCGCCGAGAACCTCACCCACGAGACCGCTTCTCTTTCTAAATCACACTCGCGAGGACATGGAAGGGAAGGACTCTCTGCGGTGGGAAGTACATCAGATGTTGCAAAGGGAAACCCAGCGAACGCACATGGCTTGGACCAAACCATAACCATACTGGAAGGAACACGGAATCCCTGGTGCTCCCTGGATCAGGCAATCTGGACTGCCCACCCCGCAACAAGTCCCCCATCCCCCTCCTCCCGCGTGGCAAGCAGTACAAGTCGTCGAGCGCAAGCTGTACAGCCTTATCATGCTGGCTTCACTACCCCGATGTCCACAGAATACTCGCCGTGGGACAAGCAGGATGGGTACTGCTCAACTTCTCAGATAGGGACCCCGAAGTTATCGAATCTCCTCTATAGCTCTCCAACTAATACCGATGGGAACCATTTCTCATCCACAGGACGTTATGATTATGGCTCGAGGACTCCAAGACACACCTCACCGGTGCCAAGTCATTACGCAACATCTGTAGACTCGCTAGCTGGCCCTTCGTCGGGACTTTCGGTTCGGAAGAGAAGACGGCAACCTCCACAATCGGCTTCGGGCAATAATTCCGTTCATCTGGGAGATATGGATATTCATGGTATGTTGGCCTCCCGCACAACCTCTCCTCGGGTCCTTTCGGCGAAGCATTCCTTCGAGGGGAATCCGTGGGCCAGTGATGCCAGGCTGCGGAAGCAACCACAACAGCTCTTTGATAGCCACCCAGCCATGGGCATAGCCAAGGTGGTAGACATAACCAAACCGACATATAGGCCTTTCCCGGAACAGGCATCTTCATGTTATTCTCGGCCAGATAGCCAGTATTCAGCTGGATCAAAAATATACTTGGGCAAGACAGAAATGGAGCACAGTACGACCAGGCAATCCCAGAGAAGCATTCATCCCACTCGGGACTGCTCCCCCCGGCTGCTGGAAGATATGATCAATGCCGAGGCTCCGCATTCTAGATTGGTAGACAGCCATGCCGTTACCACGTTAGCATCGTCCGACATTCACCCTGGTTATTCGGGTACATCGTCAAGTATCAGCTTCCCAACTAACACCGACGCAGATCTCGTATCGCCTCGGAAAGTGAGCGTGGGCTGGATGTCTGGTGGGCGACGTCTCGGCTATGGGTACACACTAGTTCCTGCTCCTGAAGAGAACG
Source organism: Aspergillus homomorphus CBS 101889 (assembly GCF_003184865.1). Classification (NCBI taxonomy): domain Eukaryota; kingdom Fungi; phylum Ascomycota; class Eurotiomycetes; order Eurotiales; family Aspergillaceae; genus Aspergillus; species Aspergillus homomorphus. The sequence continues at coordinate 196,102 of NW_020291928.1, read as the reverse complement.
ACGGCCCCTCGAAGCAACAATCTGTCCCATCTGTTACCCCTGATTCGAACCAAGAGGTGCCATCTGAGGCAGATGCGCGGACCGAGAAGGCAATTCACAGCGAGAGCCAGCCACAACAGATGGATACAACGTTCCCGTTCAAAAAAGCGGGAACGGGTCTTGACATCTCTTCCATCATTGGCCACATTCGCAGCTGGTCCGGGGCCACCAATGAAGCTGCAGGTGATGAGTCTCCTAAGTCGTCGCTCTTGGGGAAGCTTGCCAAGAAGAAAAAGGATCAATCCGATCCAGAGCCAACAGCCGGTGCAAGGGATCCTTGGGATTTTTGCGCTTGGGTCGATCCTCATCAATCTCCAAATGAGCAACAGCCCCCACAAGGAAGTCCGTCAGCATCGAGTATGAGCACAGAAGGACGAGGAATATCTCTAGGAAGGTGGTCCACCCTGCGTCGCACTGGAAGTCTATGGACAAAGGGCCGCAGTATGTCAGCGATCGCGCGCGACCTTGAGGCCAAAGCAGCAGCGAAGTTGAATTCGTCGGCTGGCCGGTTCCCTGTGATCCAGAAAAAGGAGGGGCAAGCCATGAAGTTTAAGGTATTGGACCGTAAGCGCCGAGCTCAAACGGATGAGGACGGTGAGCCGATGGTACCTCTAAAGCAATGGCCTGACGAAAAGCACACAAAACCATCCCAAGAGGGAGATGGGTCAAGCATGCTTGGGAGGGACCCTGTTCGCAAGCAATTGTCGGATAAGACTGGCTCGACCATGGTCACCGAGGGCTGGGATAGCAATTACCAGGACTGTGAGGAGATCCTTTCGGTGAATGAGTGAGAACGTGACTGGCTAGGCCGACTTCACTTTCATTTGTAGCAAAGTTATACCCTGAAGTTCACTGTCCAGGAATGAAGTAGACTGGTCAACACTGTGGCAGACATCAAAGCTTCACCTTGAGCATTGATATCTCAACTTATGGAGAGCGAGAGTGCATGTTTTAGATAACGCGAAGGGGACGGTCGTGTTTATGAATGCTAGATGCGGGGGTATTCTCAAAGGACCTTGGGGACAGAGAGCATGTGATGCAAGTGACTATCATCAAGTCAATGGAATTCAATGCATCTTAATCTGCATTCTGGAAAGCAACCGTGTAGGTTCATATAATCGTACAAAGGTATATTAAAGCACAAAAACGCCCCGAACCCTCTCCAAACGCCCATTACCACCAGTGTCACCCACAAGCGACATCACTTCCTCTGCCGCTTGTTGCTCTTATCGCTCGAATTGCTCAACACACTCGCCGAGCGTTTGTGCGACGTCCCCTCTTGACCCTCCGCCGAAGCCGCAGGGCCCGCGCTCGCGCTCGCAGGTTTCTCCGCTGCATCGGCGCCCTCCGTCGCCACAGCGGAAGGAGCAGCAGTCGACGGACCGTTGGGATCCGGAGCCGTGGCAGCCTCGGCGGCGGCCTCGGCCGAGATCAGCGGTTGATCCTCCTCGTGGAGCTCGGACTTGACCTCAGGCTTGGTGGAGGAGGTGGTGGCGGTGGTGGTGGAGGGAGTGGTCTTCTCCTGGGCCTCCTTGGTGCGGCGTTCGCGCTCCTCCTTGGCAGCCTCCAGCACGCGGATCTCGCTCTCGACCTTCTCGGCAACCTTGCGGGCGTCGAGCAGCAGGTTGACCGAGTGGATCAGCTTCTCGAACTCCTTGCACACGCGCTCCGTCGGCATGGTGAGCCGCAGCGGCACCGCCAGCTCGGCCAGCGCGGCCGCCAGCTTCTGCGTCTGCACGTTGGACTTGGCCTGCGTGAGCTTCTGGGCGCGGTCGCTTCGGAACTGCACGCCTGGCGCGAGCCGCTCGTGGTGCTGCACCCCGTACTTCGCCTCCTCGGCTGTCGTCAGCGTCTTAACTGTCTTCTCGGCTTCCTTGGTCGCGGCTGCTGCTGCGGCGGCGGCGGCTGCGGCGGCTTTTTTGTTCGTGGGCGCGGCGGAGGCGGGGGTGGTGGTGGCGGGCGCGGAGGTGTTGGGGGTATCGGCTCGGCTGTCGCGCGCACTGCCGGGGGCGTTGGATGCCGGGGTCTGGCCGGCTGGGCTGGGGGCGGCGGCGGCGCTTTCGGGACCGAGAATGGAGCGGCGCTTCTTGCTCTTGTCGGCTTGTAGGAGCGTCTGCAGGAGTTGCGACAGACCCTGGCTGGACTGGTACATGGTGGTGTTGCCCACGCTGATGGGGACCTCGAGGCGGGAGTAGAGCTCCCGGCGCTCGGTGATGAACTCCTGCTCGTTGGCAGTGATGCGTTTGAGTTCTTCCAGGAGGATGCTCTCCTCGCGCACCTCGTCGGCGGTCCGGTTGAGCTGGAGAGCGGCGAGCTCTTTGCGGGAGCGCTCGCGCTCCGGGTCGAATTTCATCATCTTCTCGTGCAGGTCGAACTCGGCCTCCGACATCTCGGACGGAGGGTGTTCCAGGGCGAGCATGGATGCGGCGATGAAGTAGTACCGGGCTTTCATCTGCTCCATTGTTCGAAAGCGTTTGGCCGGGACGAGGGCGGACGTGTTCGTCTCCGCGTCCACCGGATGGGGCTGGTAATCGTAGCGGTCGGCTACCACTACCCAGCGGAGATCGTATTCCTCGACCAAGTCCATCAGGTAGTCGGTCTCCTGGCGGGTCCAGTCGTCGCTCTTCAGATGGCGGTTGTACTCCTCGTCGGTGTAGCGGTTCGGTACGCGGGCTCTGACATTGTATTTGGCGAACATGTAATCCTTTTCCACGGCCTCGGATGTGTCCTTCTCATCCTTGGTTCCGTCAACGTCCATCTCCGACCCCTCCAGTGCCGGTTTCGCGGGTTCGTTCTGTCGCTGCCAATGGCGCAGCACGAGGCCGTCAGATCGGGCGCCATTTTCGAACGGCGCCATCCGCCTGCATATCCAGCTCAGTCAGTAATCAGATTAAGCATAGCGAGTGGGGAGGAAGGCCTACCAAGGGCGGACACGCAGTTTGCTCATCCATTTCGGACGGCCCTTGTAGCGGTTCTCGTTGATCGCGATCGGAGGTGCCCGCTCGCCTAATAAAGCGAACAGCTCACGGGTGATACCCTCTTCCGAGAGAGCATCATGTCAGACAAGTCGATGCTATCCAATCACGGGGTTGGGACGTACCTGGTCGCTTCTCGGTCACTTTCTGCTTCTTGAGCGGACGTGGCTGGCCCTCCGCGGGCAAATCCAACATGTCGCGAACATCGGCGGCGGCCATGACGGGCGGACCCCGGGGGAATCGGGAGGATCAGGAGACCGAATCAAACGTAGATTAGCCGTTCAAGAGCTATATGGAACAGTCCGCGCGACGCAAGCTGATAATAGCTGCAGTGAAAGACGGGGGAGATTAAAACGCGGGTTTGGCTGGTTGGTTGGGTAGAGAGAGGGAGGGATGGGAGAGAGACGGGATTGAAGAGGAGAGAATGAATTCGCGCCAAGACTGATTCGGCCACTTCTCGATCTTCCCTTTCTTGTTTTAACTTACACCTAAGTAAAGACCCCAATCTGTCCTTCTCCTCCCCCTCCCCTCTCCTCCTCCTCCACTTGACTTATTGTTTCTACTTCTTCTCGCTTCCCATTTTCCTTTCTTCCTCAGATTGTATTGTTTCAATTCTTCCCGGAATCAGGAACCCCGACACCATGGCTCCGTCTCGATCATCGGCCTCATGGCTATCCTCTGCGCTGGCCGTATGTGCCATCCTGTGTCTAACGGTGCCCGCCAACGCGCTCTACTTCTTCATGGACGGGCGCCAAACCAAGTGCTTCTATGAGGAGCTGCCCAAGGACACACTTGTCGTCGGTCAGTCTTACCTCTTACCAATTCAACCCAACCCAACACAACACAACAAAACACCTCAGAGCAACCTCAACCCCAGATCAAGCAATCAGAGTCAAGCCACCACCACAACAGCCACCAAGCTAACCAAACCCCAAATAAACAGGCACCTACTCCAGCGCCGTGATCAACGAACACTCGAACACCTACACGGTGGACCCGAACCTCAAGATGCTAATCACCGTGGACGAGATCTTCGACAACGACCACCGCGTGGTCTCCAAGCGCGACGGGCCCGCAGGCCGCTGGACCTTTTCGGCCGCCGACGCCGGCCTGCACAAGATCTGCCTCACGCCGGAGACCAACGCCGCGACCGGCGGCTGGCTGTCCGGCGCGCAGGCCGGCGCCGTCCAGGTCACGCTCGACATGGCCATCGGCGAGACCAGCAAGATCGAGTCGGAGGACAAGGACAAGATGCAGGACATTGTCCAGAAGGTTCGCGATCTGAACGGCCGGTTGCAGGATATTCGGAGGGAGCAGGTGTTTCAGCGGGTATGGTTTCTCCCCTAAACTTTTCCCCCTCACTTTCTGTAATTGGAAGATGGGAGACAAAGAAAGTTGTGTGGCTAATTGGGCATCAAATAGGAACGCGAGGCCGAATTCCGTGATCAGTCTGAAGCTACCAACTCCCGTGTCGTCCGCTGGACGCTCATCCAGCTGTTCGTGCTCTCCGCCGCTTGTGCTTGGCAACTCTCGCATCTTCGGTCCTTCTTCATTAAGCAGAAGCTTACATAAATTTTCTGTCAATGTCGAGGGGTTGGAGTAAATTCTTCTTGTTTCATAGGAAAAGAGAAAAATGAAATGGAAAGAATGGAGGAAAGAGAACGGCCCCGCTATATGGTCGGTGTTTTCTTTTCAGCGATTTAATAATCTTCCCGAAGTCATTTTTCCTTTCCACAAGTTATGTGTCTTATGGGAAACATATGATATGATCTCTATAACTTTCATCTTCCAGGTTCTTCTTATATTGCCGGTGTGTAGCGATATATCAGATATGATGATATCATATGGGTCTCGTAGCATCACGCTAGTCGTCTGGATTGTTTGTCTGAATACTAAGACATGCTTCTCTGGCAGCGTACAATATCAGAAGCTGGCCATTACCACTAGTGTATCAACCTTTGCTGAACCAAAGATCACTATCGAAACGGATTTGTATTATATCAAGTCCATCGAGCTCTCGTCTATAAAACTCTCCATCTTCGCCCCGGTCACAGATCATTAAGGGTGCACAGGATAGCTCGTGAAAAAAAAACCATCAGACAAAAAATTATTCTAGAAACACCACGTGGAGAAAAGAAGTCCACGACAGAAGATAGAGAGGGCCACTCAAGCCCTCGCTGGCGGAAGCAAGGAGTAAAAGGAAGGTCAACAGTGAGGTATCAAGCGAGAAGCGAAAGAAGTAAGAGTTCGAAACAAACCAAGACCATTTCATGTATTCATTGTATCATCACGCGGCCGTGGGGTATTGTTGCTGCAGAAGCCCAGGATCAGCCGCTCCAGGTCGGAAAGCTTGTACGGCTTGGTCATATAGCCCTTCATGCCGACCTTCGTGGCACGGTTGAGAGCTTCGTCTGTGACATCGGCACTGACAGCCAGGACTGTAGGAGGCTGTGGTTGGCAGGCAGCGAAGGTGGGATGCTGGTCGGACTGAGTATCGAGGGGAAGTTTATCCCTGTACTCGTCGACTAGCTGCAGGATCTTGGATGTGGCTTCATAGCCATCCATTTCTGGCATCCAGAGATCCATCAATACGACGTCCACTAGTTTTCGTTTCTTGGTATGACTAGGTGGCTTGGGAATTGTGAAGCCGTCAGGGCCATTCTCCGGATTCGGTGACTGACACGAGCCTTGTTCGCCGGGACGCTGAGTCTCAAGAACATCTTGCATAATACGCACGGCTTCTTTGCCGTTGCAGGCCTCATAGATGTCCTTGTAGCCAAGTCGTTTTAACATGTGCACCAACACACGACGGTTAATCTTGTTATCCTCCGCGACGAGAAACGTTAACGGGTGCTTTTCCCCGAGACGGCTGTCATGGGTATCGCCGTTGATGTGACGCTGTGGTGGTGTGCTCCTGGGAGGAGGAGGTGCAGGCGTCGAAGTCACCAATGGAGGGTCATCAGTAAGACAGGGCGACGGCTGCTGCATTTGCGGGCCAGGAGTCCGCGGGGTAGGCAACAGTGCAGAAAAGTCTGGCGTGATATTGCTTGCACTGCTCAGCCGTGTCGCATCAGTAAGCTGGGGAGGCGTAAGCAGTTTGGGAGGCAGCAGAGGCCGATCTGCTGAAGGTTCAGGCTGGTTGGCGGGAATTCTGATCTCAAACTCCGAACCACGATCGGGTCCCGAGGTCGAAGAACGAACACAGATGAGGTCACCGCCCATCTTTCTTGATAAGCCTTTGGCTACAAGGAGACCCAAGCCTAGCCCATCTTTGCTCCGGGTGGTGGATGTGTCTTCCCGAGCGAAGGGCCTGAAGAGTTTCGGTAGAAAATCATCCGGGATACCTGGGCCTGTGTCCTTGATGCTAATTAAGACATCGTTCGCCTTGCGGCCAACAGTGGCAGCCACAGTAATCATACCGCTATTGGTGAACTTGACCGCATTCAGGAACACGCAGGAGATCAACTTAGCCAGATCCCGATCATCCACGAACAGTGTCTCCGGCAGCGCCGGATCCACAGACCAGTCGATCGTCTTCGAAAAGACCTCACCGTTGGATGACCGTGAGCGGACCTCGATTCTCTCTCCTTGCTGAGTCGCATTGCTTACCGCAAAATCGGGTCGACCACCGACATGCAATGACTCGTTGATCACTAAACGGAGAAGATCACGCAGTTTAGTCATGCGTAGAGCTGGAACGTGCTGATTGATATTAATGCCTTCCAGTAGTAGGTGGGGTGCCGAACGCCGAACAGCCAAAGACGGACGGGGATCAACCACGTTTGCCATTACCGCTTCAATCTCGTGGGCAGGGGTAGCCTGGAGCAGTTTCTCGCTTTCGTGGACTGCATTTTTGACTTCTTCGCTGCGAGGTGAGAGACCTCTTGGCGCGGCGACTCGCGGCGCTTTTGACTTCGGAGGCTGACCGGCGTTCCAGTCCGGAGGGTTGCTACGTCGTCGCTTATACGGATTGACCGTGATGTTGCTTCTTTCCACAAAAATAGTTGGCCGAGTCTCACTCGCACAGACCGGACTCTGCGTCGCACCACCGAAGAAGTCATCCCGTTCAAACTGAGGAGTCTTCGGAACTTGCATGTTCATATCGTAGGCATGAACCACATTATCGGCCGCTTCGACAGCCCTGCGTGCACTATCTGTATTGTCCAAAATATTGCAAGTTAGCGTCAGGTGATCCGAAGGTGGGAATAACAGGCTGACCTTGAACCATTTCAATGCTTTCCTTAAGCGTGCGAAAGACATAGCCAGCCTTGGGAGATGGTTTGTCTTGGATGGCTTCGCGCACAGTTGCATGCATAACGTCCAGCATCCCGACCACACCCTGCATCGGCGTCCGGAGCTCGTGGGACAAGCTCCTCGCATAGGGCTTGAGTGGTTGAGATGAGAAGTCGGCAGATCCATGGACGATCCCGAAATTCACATCACCCACAACACTTGTCTTTCCTGTAGGAGGGTTTGTGCTCTCCTGGCCAGGCGCTTCAGACACTGTAGGGTGAGCATCGTCGCGGATCCGCTGCACAACCAAGTCCTCTAGTGAATACAGAATCATTTCGAGAAGCGACCACGAGAGATTACGCTTCTGCAAGCCCGGTTCCGACCACATAAGTCCGAAAAAGGCAAGACAGTTTGTCCCCGAGAAAAGCGGCACGGCCAGATATCCCTCAGCGGCAAACGGAAGCTGGTCCCGATCAAACGAAATGAAGGAGCCCAATTTCTCGGGAATCAGACATGGCTTCTCACGATCCATGTGTGAGAGAGGATTTCCGCCTGCAAAGTACCTGCGTCTCTGCATACCCGCGGTGTTGTTGCCGTCGTTGTAATAGAAAGCCGTGCCGAACAGTCGGGTTTTGTGGCCCTCTATCTCACTTGTTGATTCATCGTCCCGAGCCCTGCGAGCGACGAAAACATACTGAGCCTTGCATAGAAGACTGATTTGCTCCATTAATTGATGCCAGAATTCTTCCGATTCCAAGGGGCGAAGTTCTTGCTTGAGCTTCATCAGCCGTTCGATTGCGGAACTCTGAGAGGCCCCGATATATCGGCGACCGGACGAATCGGCCTGCGCATCGTCGTCGATAAAAGTAGTTGCAGGCACATCACCAGGAAGGCACTGAGTGGGTAGCAAAGACATGGTAGGGCCGGATGCGAAGGAGGTTGACCATTCTGGGTCTGCGGAGTCGGACATGATGTTCCGCGCGTATCGATCGCCCTTTGTAGACGAGACGGAAATGGTTGATGTGTCAAATTCAGAATCCAACGAATCCAGATTTTGCAGCCGGGCGAATTATAATATAGGGGGACGCCAGGACACTGAAGGAGATTGATGAAATATCAGGGAACTACGACCGGATTCTATGGAAGGGACACAGCGCATGGCGTTCAGTCTGGAGTTGGTCAAATGAGATGTTAGCGAACGTGGATCACGGGCAAATAGCAAACAAGTAAGTCTGGATGAAGTGTTCTTCGCGAAGCATATTCAGGGTGGTTCCATGTTGAACTTGGTCAGGACATACATCACTTATGCTAGGCGATTTGAAGCCCACGCTGAGCAGCACCGCGCGGCGGTGGAAGGGAAAGCCGAGCGAGAATCAGACGGCTGTTGACGATAAAATTTCTGCAAGAGACTGCTTGAAGGGAAAGAATCGTCGCTAGAACGTGAATATATAGCTGAGAGGAGCGAAAGGCTTCTTTTTTCGATTGTTCAGGTAAACGTTGAGGTATTCCTTGGATTTTCCCTTTGTGTTTAGCACTGAAGTTTCTGTAAATGAATCACCGGATGCCTCGGTCTGAAGTGCCGGACCAGCGTCGAGGAATCTAAGCGATATGGAAGGTTGAGTCTTCAGTAACCTGCTGACCGGAAAGTAGAAACACTGAAGTCAAGATCGCTCATTGACCCGGACAACCGTGGTTGAGGTGAAGGACAAGAAGGACAAAAGAAGGCCAGCATGCGAGTGACCGCACGGGGAAGGAGATCGGGGGGGGAATGGGAAGTTTGGGGGGGTGGAAAGGGAGAAGAGAACAGGCCCAGACCAGGATGGGGAAACCCAGAATGATCAGATTGGAAGGAGACACAAAAGACTAGACGTAATCCATAGTGCTAAGACCGTTAGTCTAAACCTGAGTAATAATTACTTAGCAAGCAAGCAAGCAAGCAAGCAAACGCAGGAAGACAGAGGAAGTTGGGCGAGGATGGTTCAAGTGACTTAGTTTGAAGAGGGGAAAGAAAGCGACTCAGAATTCGATGGGGCCAGTATGGGCCGATCGCCAGGTCTAGACGCCGCGGGGAGGCTGAAACTTCACTCTTACTCGGGCTCGCGGTTTATAACATTCCAATTGTCACTTGAGATCGCGACAATCCCCTCCCCGACAATATAGATAGTCTACTGGCAATTGACATGAAAGTGACCATGGATGAGAATCTATAAGATGGATCATCAACAATCCCAACTAGGTAATGACCTCCATCACTTGACATCTCCGATGCTTCCATTTCCATGGACCCATTGCCCGCCGCCTTCCCGGCCCAAACTTTTTGCCTCTTTGACTCTCTTTGCCTCAACCAGCAACCAAACCAACTCTCCTACACAACCTACACTATCTGCGGCATCTTCCTACCTCCTGTAATATCGCAGATCTGTGGTCGGTATGATTCCACTGCCCGGAGAACAAAAACGGGAAATCGCATGCCACGAGTCATTGACTTATCTCCGACATACTTGAACGTGGATTCATGAAGATGAGAACCACTGATGATTCAATGACACCCTACAACAGCTCTTCGCGGTTTGGCACGAGTATCACCCGTGCATTTTCATAGTCTTCTGACAAATCCCATCCATGGTTCCAAGATGCAGCGGCTTCGCCCGCTCATGGTGCCCCATCGCGCCCAACTCTGCTCGTTGCAGCCTGGTAGATCCCCTTATACCCCTCGACCGATTGCCCCAGTTCCTCGAAGACCATCTGGGCGAGCTTACCGTTCCGGTAAAGCACCACCCCGTTGTGACTTTTCACCTCCATCAAGGGCCCCATCGCACCCTCGTATCCGGCGTCGACCACGCCGGCGGCGATCCCGACGCCGGAACGCCAGAGGGATGATCGAGGGAATATGCTCCCCATGTAGTTCCGAGGAATCTGAACGATTTCGTTGAAATCGATCAGGTAGGCGCCGGGTGGGAGTGTGATGGCGTGGCTGGTGCGGTCGAAAGGCAGGGTGGAGGTTTTGGCCGCTTGACGATTGGTATTGTCGAAGTCGATGGTCGCCGTCGAGGTCCACTCGGAGACCTGACGTAGAGTAAGGTCGACACCGCAGGGCTGCTGTTGCTGGGCGACTTGTCGTAGGTTACGCACCAACTGGCGGGTCACGACTTCCAGTCCGCTGAGAAATCATGCTGTAGTCTAGTTTGGGGCTTTGGTCGCCGCTTGACGGTTGAGGGGGGGGGACTGACGTGCAGATTGTATATTCGGGGTTAGGATGGAGGTCTGTGAGGAGCTAGAAGAAACGTTTGTCAATATCGATAGCTGAGATAGGGGGATTGACCTGCTCCTGATGTTGTGACTAAGGTCTAACTAGTTGACTACCAGTCAACTACTGTATGGCACATTTGTGACATATATCTTCAATCACATCTGTGGAAGCACTCATGGAAGCTGTTTGACTTGTCAGATAGTAAGTACAATAATTATATATCCGATGACCCCTCGCGCGCCATCTGTCCATCCTAATAGAGGTGGTTTTCTCCTGAAACACCGTTGGGCAACTGGAAGTGTCATGCTTGAAATAACTATCATACTTGGATTATCGGTATTGATACACCACCAGCTCGTGACTTGATATATCCCTATCTCCGAGCATGCAGACTTGTTCAACCAACCACCTAAAGAGCTCAGGCCCGAGACTGCCTTGGCATAATTGACTCTACGCACTACTGTAAAAGTCTAGGTCGGCATCGTCGATCAGCTGATCTCTCTCAAGCCAGGCTGGAATAATCTGTATACTTTGAGTTTCAACCTACAACACAGGTAAGACCTACAACGGGCTTTACTTCTCTAAGAAACTTCGGTACAATGGTCAGTGCAACTTAGTTGTATTTCCGAGCAGGAAGTCTACAGTCCCATCAATCGCCGAACCAGGGAATCTCTAAGCCGTGGCTGACTTCGGGAGTTGGTGCTGACACACCAGAATGTAGAGCTTCTCCGACCACATCTATATAGTTCCATTTCTGTAAGATCATCAAGCTTAAGCCGAAGGAGCTGGAATGTGCGTGCCGTTATCGAGGTCCCCGCACACTCCTTTCTACCTTGGCAGTATCGGCAGAACCAGAATGGGGAGAATTGATGGAAGCGTCATATTAGAACAGACAAACAGCATAACTGCAGCAGGGAAAAAAAGAACAATTCATGATCCAAGTAATTATCTCGTCTAATCTTGCCGTCCCTTCAATAGTCTCTTGGTGACCTTGTCTTTCTCTATGATGTACACCTGTGCACCCCAACCGGAGAGGGCGTCTCGGTCGACCGCACTGAGAAGGGCTTGGGAGATGGTCTCGAACAGGTCCTCCGCAGACTGTCAAGGAACATCCTTAGTTAGCAAACGGTCCGGCGGGGAGAAGATCAACTAAGGGGAAAGAGACATACCAAGTCCGGCTCCCACAGACCCTCGCAAGTACCGAACAGCTGCTCACTCGCGGTTCCGCTCACAATGAAGTCCTTTGCGAAGTCGATACACCCGATACTGTCGAAACCGCAGATGAAGGGCTTGCCTGTTGTGCTGTTGATGCCGGCAATGACGGGACTGACAAAGAAGGGGCCGAAGCGTTTCTCGTACAACGAAGAGCTAACCAGGTTGGCCAGGGTCTGGGGCGCGATGTTCCGCTCCTCGCGGAGACGGTACATGTTCACTTTGAAGCGGAAGAGGTCCGACACAGTCGCCACATCGGTCGCCAGACCCGTCAGGCCGAGGAAGGTCGAAGGGCCGTAGTTGAAGATTTTGGGGAAGTTGTTGGAAACGGTCAAGGCTTGCATGCCCAGGCGGAGATCGCAGGCAATGGCGACGCAGTCCTTACCCACCATGGCGACGCAGGCACCGCCATCTGCACAACGGAGAGTCAGTAAACGTATAATCCACTAGTGAGTGAAGTTGTCCGGGATGCGTACTGATATCGAAGGGAAAACTCTGGCAAAGACGGGTCAGTCAGCTTGCTTGCTCAGCTCAGAAGGTGAAGGTCACGCAGGGCGGACGTACCATTATTGGGGTCGAATTATGGTCTTTTGGGCAAGAATATAGAGTGGGATGAGAGAAATACAGCAGAGAGAAGTAAGAGAAATGACGAGGGGAAGATGAAGGGGGGGAGGATGACTGGGAAGGAGAATTGGATGAGCGGAGGATGGATGGAGATGGACGGAGTTGAACTGAAGCTCTGCCAGCAACGCGTGGAGCCGCCGAGCTTCTTCCGATGACGCCTGCGCCCGCTGCCTACGCCTACGCCTGCACTCCATCCCTCCCTCTCACTTCTTACCTTCACCTCTGTCCTGTCAACCTCGGCCCTTCTTCTTCCCTTGTACAAATTAGTTGGTTACCGTTGTCCTTTGCTATTAGCCTGAGCTCTCCAGACAATCTCCAGGTTGCTGGAAACCCTCCAGTCTATCCCAGCTTGCTGTTCTTTCTCTACCCCAACTGCCACATCCCGCAACTTTTCATCCTCTCACCCCACCATGAGCTCCCATGTCGTGGTCCTAGACTCAACAGCGCGAAGGGCGACGGTCAAGACTACCCCGGGCAAGCACCTGACCGACATCCTGCAAGAGGCCTGCACCAAACTTGGTGTAGACCCCAGTCAACATGGGCTGAAGTAAGACCCCGCCGTAGCATCCCCCTCTCCCATAAAAAAGTGCACTTATCTGACACCGTCTTTGTCAAGGTACAAAGGTAAAGAGCTCGACATGTCGCTCGTCTTCCGGCTATCGGGACTCACCTCCGGTGCCAAGCTGGAGCTGGTTCAGTCGTCCCGGTCCCCGTCTGTCGTCACTGTCGCGTTACAACTCCCCGAATCGGAAGCACGAGGGGCGCCCAACGGACGTCTCATGGACAAGTTCCCGAGCACAACAACGATCTGGTTCATTTTGCGGAAATTCGAGGCGGGCGTTGCGGGCGGTGCTACAACCCGCAATCTGACGGGCCGGGGTGTACCAAGTGGCAATGAGGGCGCAGGTAGACTATACTACGAAACACCGGTGGTTCAAGTGCTACAAAGGGAATTATCCTCTCTCACAGACTTTCAAAAGTCGCTAGCACAGTTGGGTTTCAACAGCGGGAACGTGCTACTGAGGCTCAGCTTCCGGCGAACGGAAGAGCCATTAGAGGAAGCGATGGTCAAGATCCAGGAATACTTCCAGTCCTCCGAGGACATAGTTCCAAAGCAAGAGGAGCTGCCTGCATCTACAGAAAAGCCCCTCGAGAATGGTATCCCCGAACAGCGGGACCCCGAGCCCGAGACCGAATCTGCCAATACGTCCACGGCCGTGTCGGTGCCAGAACAACCCGCCCCTCCTGCACCCCAATCTACTATAACATCCGCAGGTCCCTCCGAAGTCCCCGCTGGCTTCTCCCGGCCCGTGACGGTCTTCTCTCCCCCATCCGGCGACACGCCTCAGTCCGCACAAACCACCTACAACGAAGCCGACTACATCCCATCAGTAGACCACGCACAAGCCCACCAACGACGGCTCAACGCCGCTTCGCGACCGCAACGACTCCCCACCGACGCCGAGATCGCCGCCAAAGCCGCCGCCGAGCAGGAAAAGTTGGCGGCCGTGACCGAGGTAGAGGTGAAGGTCCGTCTCCCCGACCAGAGCCAAGTCGTCGCCAAGTTCGGCCGGCAAGACACGGGGCGGGCGCTGTACGATTTCGTGCGCAATTGTCTCGCCGCGCCGTTCGCCGGCGCCGAGAGATTCACCATCACATACCTTCCACTGGGATCCGTTGGCTCGCGCGGCGGCGGCGGCGGAAGCGGCCGGAAAATCCAGGAGGTGATTCCGGACTCCGAGCAGACGCTCCTGATCCGAGATCTGGGCTTGGCAGGCCGGGTGTTGGTCAACTTCAGCTGGGACGAGAGTGCTTCCCCGGCGGCTCACGCGGGCCGCGAGCTTCTGAAGCCCGAGCTGCGGACCCGGGCCCAGGTGATCAAGGTGGAGCAGCCCCCTGAGGTGATGGACACCGCCGAAAACGTGCGTAGCCGGACACTGGGGGCCACCAGCAATGAGAGCAAGACGGGGGAGAAGCGGAAACCCGGCGGCATACCCAAGTGGTTGAAGTTGCCTGGCAAGAAATGAAAGAGATGATTCATGATATATCCATCATGTAAGGAAGTTCGACTTTAGATAATGAATGAAATGTTTCACATGATTGTATGAAATTGGTCAGATTACAAGGTTTGGCCGAGAATCCACCCTACGTAGATAGAGAGCAACAATCTAGGCAGCCTCGGAAAGTGCAGATGCCATGAAGAACTCTCTTCTCCTTATCCCTGAAGATCAAGAAGCGTGCTGGATGTAATAGCTAAGATTTTGAAAACCACCCATCACATCAACGACTGATGTCGAGATAGATATTGAATCAAGCACAAGGCCTAGACCATGACACTTGCAACCCACCGATCTCAGGATAAAGCATACCGATCCACCACACTCTATCAACATCGTCCAACCTCTACACAAGCACAATAAAACGGTAAAAATCAAAGTGGCCGAAAAGTATGGGTATTTATTATTTGGAAAAGTAAGCGTGGTCGTGGTTTTCTCTCAGCTGTCAAAGTCACTGACTAATCTTTTTCTTTCATATTCCATTATGGTTCCTTCTTCAAGAAAGAAAAGAATGATGTTTTCGTTATCTCATTCTTGGCTAATCGGGATAGAGAGATCGGGAAACACATGATGGGGATTTTTTTTCGGGAGAAGGAAAATGAGGGAGAAAAAAGACGTTTAGTGAGCGCCAACACGACGGGCCTCGGCGATGACCCGCTGCATGTCCTCAACCTTTCTCTTGCCACGGCCGAAGGTACCGAGCTGGATTGAAGATGGATGTTAGTATTTACAGATCGCGGGGGGATATAGGGAGAGGGATGTAGTGGTTTGAAAGGTTGGGTGTTTGAGATGGGTTCGCTTGTTCGGTCGGTTGATTGGTTTGGTTGGCTTGGTCGTTCGCGGTGGAGTGTTTTGTCGGACACTGCGGTTCGATGAGTGCAAGTAGTCGTGGAAGGTGTTGTCACATGTCGGATTTCGGATGCGATAAGATGTTCATCAAGTAGAGCAATCGATATCGAGCGAGATCGTCGAAGCGTAATCAAAAGAGCGCAAACCGAATCGTGACGCTGACCGAAACAGAGCGAACTGCCCGCAAACCCCTCTCCTTTCAAACCATAGATCCGATGATAATGCAAAACGTACCCTCTTCTTGGCGAGCTTACGGGCGCGCTTGTCCTGAGTGTTTCTCAGGAGTTCGATGATGCGGCGCTCATAGGGGGCAAGACCGACAACCTCGCGGGCGATCTCACGAACGAAAGCGGTACGGCGGGAAGACTGGCCCTTGGTACGGCTGACCCGGGTCTTGGGGGTGTTAAGAGGGGTGGTCTTCTGTTAGGCCGAAGCATCAGGTCAGTAAAGATGTTCCTTTTTTCCTCGTGACTGAGATCTCCAAGTCGAATCATGGAGATGAAGACGACAAGCAAGAAGCGCGATTTGATCCAGCCGAGTCGGTCGAAATCGGGGTCGAGTTCGATGCGGAAAAAAAAAAACTCCATCCTTTTCAAACTTCCATATTTCCCGTCCTCAAGATGGTCTTCTCGACAGACAAGAGAATCCCTCATTCCGACAGTATTTCACCCTGCACTTTGACACAAAAGTCCACCATCCTCTAGTGTATTTCCAAGCCCCCGACAATTCATCGAACTCGACCGGACCAAATCTTCTTGTTGCAGGACGTGGAAAAAGAAATCAGACAGGGGGACAACGTACGTGACCCTTGTTGAGGCCGACCACGATTCCGGAGCGTTCCTGAGCCATCACGACGGTTGTGTTGCGGTTGGCGACGACGTTGATTGCTGCTGAGAGGTTGTCGAGTCGACGTGCGCCGGTGCGGATGGGAATCGCGATGGAGTCTGCCAGTTTTTGGTTGGCCGTTGCGGGAGTGCGTAGCGAGGGTAGGGCTTAGGGTTCTTGTGGTTATATCACGTGTTATGCTTTCTTCGACTCTTATCGTTTATCTCTTATCCTTATCAGCTCCTGCCTCAGGTGTTTAGTTGGTGGAGAAAAGGCATTGCCTTCCCCAGCCAAATTACTACTACTAGATTCATTGCTTTGTAGGCGTGGTCTGCATCCTCAACTCTTGCTTGAGAGATTCTTTAGAATAGATGACCTGCTTGCATTCTGAAAAGTTAGAAGCTCATCTCCCCGTCTCAGGGCCCGTCTCAATATCCACTTCTACAATCTTCAAGATCCCAGTTCTAGGCCTTTGCTCCTCCGCCCCTCTAGGACATTGGACATCCACACTATTGATCCCATCTGACACGCTCCGATTGGCAATTGCTTCCGTGGTGGTGTAGCATACACCCCGATACGCCGCAACGTCACCCATCTCCCAGTAACTGTCCGCGGCGGACTCCGTACCCGTGAAACTGCGTCCAGACCTCCAGAGTCGCCGCGGCATGCGCAGCGCACGACCTGGTCTCCGGTCGGTGGTGGTGGTAGTAGCAGCAGCAAGGGGGTCCTTCACCTGCGTCGATGCACTCCCAGTACCGATGCTGGAGACCCAAGCCCTGGCTTTCTGGGAGGAGTGCCTGAAGAAGGTCGGCAAGGCGGGTAGGCAGCTAGCGACGATTCCCGACGTGATTTCGGCGGTGCTAGTTTGGAATGTCGCGGTGGAATTAGTATCGCTTGGACATGCGGCAATGTAGTCATCGTTGAAGACAAGCAACCGGCAGGAAACAGGAAGCGCTTACGTCCATAGAAACTCCGGAAACCAGTCGTGCGTTCGGTCGAGCGTGGTGCGGTTCTGGACGCTGACTACAAGACGCATCACGCTGCAGATGCACGCGCTAAAATTTTTTAATAAGGTGTGTCAGGGCCCGGACCGGTCAGATCGATCTGGCTTTAGCAGGATCTGAAAAGTCAACTTGGATGGAAGGTGGAGGGTCTAACGTACAAGATACCAGCTGCGAACACAGCGGAAAGGCCCATCTTCTTCCACCAGGTCATCTGCAAGCGCCAGACACAAACGATGGGCAGCAGAAGCATCAGAAAGTCCGAGACCACGTTCACGATCGATGTGACTAGGATAGGGATGTTGATGTTGATGCACTGCCCGGGGATGTCTTTGTCCCAGATCTTGGAGCGTGGTTTGCATTCGCAGATCTTTACGATGGTATCTGCCAGGTAGAAGAGGAAGTTCAGCCAGATCAGGGCTTGGATGAGCCAAAAAGGGACGTTCCGGGCTGAAGGTGCGAAGAGGCGTAGGTATAAGAGTAGGATGGATAGTTTAGTGATGTAGATCAATGGGCCGTAGAGGACTTGGGATGCATTGGCCAGCTACACCCACCCTCTCGCTTGTCATCAGCTAAAGCGCAAAGACTGAAATTCGGGTACACTTCAGACCTTGGAGAACTCTTTCAGGTCGGATGCAGCTACAGCCCATTGATGCATGCCGTTTCCGTATCGATCGGTCTCGAAGGTGATGGCGGCATATCCGATCAAACCAAGCTAGCCATGTCATCATGAGCGACCAAGTAACGCGAGATATAGCATGGCAGACAGCCTCGAACTTGCATACCCAGGCCAGGAAACAAGTCACTATCAGACGGTGACAGTCAGTAAGTTTCTCGGTGGACTGCTCACGTTGCAAGGAGCGCAGTACATACAATCCTCCCATCCCGGAGCGCGCGTGATGGAGATCTTCGAGTACAGACGCATTCCAACACAGCAGGTACTGACGGTGAGACATACTGTCTGGGTGAGTATATTCCACGACTGTAGCGAGTGTCGATAGCCATATGTCAGGAGAGAACCAGGGGGTGGAATGGAGGCATTGTTGCTGGAATCGCCCATAGTTCCGGAGAAAAGAACGAGAAACGAGTAGGATATGACTAGAGCTGGGAATAAGGCCTAGAAGCATCTTATGTTCATAACTAAAAAAGACCCAAAATATAGATAACATCGGGCATCGTCAACCATAGCTGACTCGATGATACATATATGCGGGTTTGCTTCGAATTGCTACAATGGCTGACTATCGAGTTACACAACCGATTTACCACCACTTACCATCACTAAAACCACCTGCCGTGAGCCGGCGACGCAAGGCGAAGACCACACCTGACAAGGAATGTGTGCGTGGCACAGACATGGAATCGGAGAAGAACTGCCCGTCATTCCATCCTGTATTCCTTTTGCTTCGCGAAATGCAACGGCAGTGCAACGTTTCTCGGCCATTTGCCTGCCTTGTACTTGGACGTACTTCTACGGATCAGATATTTTAGGGTCATATAAAGACAAGACTCGAGCCCGGCAGGGCAAGTAAAATACAGGAGAGCGAAGGATCGTGTACTCTGTCGATCGGGATCGGAACGGAAACAAGGGATAGAAGGATGTGCGTTTTGCTACACGCGTAGGCGCCCTTGCAGAAACGGATCGACATTCACGCCACTCAGCCTCGTGGTCTAGGTTGGGTCCGTCTTACATGCCAAGGGACTTTCAGCTGTCTCTGATGATCTGGGGCCGTGTGCATTTCGCAGGCAAGAATATGACCAGGTTGCACATCAGACCAACTTGAACATGGACAGTTCATGAATAATGTCCGATTGATCACTAAGCTTGTCTGTAGAGATAGGTTCGACGAAGCACTATATAATAATGTTCGGCGGTTGCCGTTCTATTCTTGCGTCGGGAGGAACTGGAGGCTATTGAGCTTTCACAAAGTCACGGCAAGTAGGCCGTTCAGCCCTTCCTCCCAGCTCTCCATGAGCTCACCGCAGAAGACCTCCAGTTGAGACATGTCAAATGTCTTGTCCAACTCCGAGGAGAGCTTACTGCCTTCCGGCCCGTTGCCGGTACCAGCGAGGACCAGGTCGATCAACGAGCCCAGTCCACCCGAAGCCGAGACGTGAGACTTGAGGGTACGACCGCTAGCCCTAATACTCTGGAAGACTTGGCGTGTCTTCTCAGCCAGTTTGTCGACTCTTTCACGACTTATTTTGACGTTCTTGGATCCCTTCCTCGTGGCCACTGTGGCGAAAAGAGACAGAGCCTTCAGTGACTCTAGGGCCATGTACTGATCATGGAAGTATTTCCATGTCGGTGCAATGGGTGTTTCCGGCGTAAGAAAAAGCGCTGTTTTCGAAATGACCGGCGATACCTTCGCATCACCCTCATCGAGTTCTTGGGCCCTAGAGTCTAGCCATGATTCAACCTGAGCAAGACATGCGTCTAACTGATCAGCAGTGACAGCTTTAGAACCGCTCAAGGACAAGGCAAGCGTCAAAAGGCTAAGGTTCGTTTTAGCGCTTTCAGTTTCCGACGGGGTCAACTCCGATTTCGCATTGTCCCCCAGGATGCCCTCGAGGCTTGGGAGCTGGGGCTCAATGGTCACTGGCTTTTGGCTCGCCAGGGACTTGAGAGTTCTGAAAAGTTGGTTCGTCGCCTTCATGGATTTGATCCAACCGTTCTGAATCTGTTAGTCATCATGATGCATCGTCGGAGAAGACAGACTTACACTAGGCAGAGGCCCCAAGCGCATACGCTCCTCGAATGTAGGCTTGCCGGGTGCTTCACAGTTCATGAATGCATCAAAGACACGTTGGTCGATTAAGGGCGACTCATCTCTAGCTATACAGTGCGGCTCTGTGAGTATGTGAGTATAGTAGGTATAAGAACGTTACTTACCCATTTCTTCGAATCGGCCCATGGGATCTCCACCAGCCAGTCTCTGTATGCGCATGACGTCTAGCGCCCACATTCTGCGGCAGATGCTCTGCTTCAGACGCTTTTGCAACTCGATGGTACCTTCTATATTCACATAGCTGCCGTAGTCTAGGCCTCTAGTGCGATGTCTGGTAGATGTGAGATCTGCTGACCGAAAGAAGTTCAGGGCCTGCACGAAAGCGGACTGTGGGTTGAAGTCTTTATATTCGGCTCCCTCGACTGGTGGGGCGGAGTGTGGGTGAATTGTTGCCAGACGGGTGAAGAGATTGTGTGCAACGGTTTCGAACTGCAGCTGCTTCACTGAAAGTTTACTGAAGCTGCTCAGTGCAAGGGATCCTGCACCCAGGCGCAAATAGATCCTAACAATAAGCAGTAGAGCCTGGTAGTTGTGCGGGGAGTCGACAAGGAGGCGTTCCAGGATTGCTGCTGCGCGAATGAGAACGGTGTCCGAGATTTGTTGGTCAGTATCAGAGGTGCGCGGTTCGCTGAAGCGCATCAGGCTCATGGCCGCTAGGATACATAAGTCATCGCTCGGCTGGCTTTCAATAGTGGTAGGAGCCGAGCTTTTTGCGGGGCGCTGGACCTCACGATAGACCTGCAGACAACGCACGACGAAATCTTCAACCTGGGGCTTAGACACGTTCTCCTCGTTGGCCGAAAGACAGAAACAATACTCAAGTTTGAGCGCGTTGATCTTCGCGACGCCCTTCGCAGAAACTCCCTGTTTTGATAGATGAGTTTACCAGCTCAACGTGTAATCGCGAACAACTTACATCAGTCTTCTCGTTCTGTCCTTCCAACGTATAAATCACAACATCGGTCTTGGAAGCTTGATCGAGCGAGGCCACATAGGTCCGCAGGTCACCAAAACAGTACAGCTTGTGCTTGTTGAGATCGAAGTACTGTTTACAGGCGGCAACCAATTCCTCGGCCTTTGAGCTATCAGATTGGAAACTCCAGTGCACCATGTCAAGCCGAGCCAAGTGCGCATTGCGAGACTTGGGCACAGACGCCACAAAATCGCGGATGAAGTCTTGCGTTGCGGTAGTAGTCCTTAAGCAACCAGTTAGCCGGCCAGTCTCACCATTGCTTAAAATGCATGTTGCGTGCTTACTCTGGAGAGTTGATCTGCTGAGTTGAGGTGAGGAGCAAGTGCCAAACCGCCCAGTCATCGCGTTCTTGAAGGGCCTTCGTTTCTTCCTCGTTGCTTGGGATCGCGAGCAGGCTCTTTGCATATTCCAGACCTTCTGTCCACATCTGAGCCTTTTCGAGACTGGACAGCTTCACTCCAATAAATGACCAATCATTCTGCACGACACGCGAGTTCAACCCCAAACTGTCACTGTCGAGGATCTTGACGATTTCTGCATGGCGCTCCTGAGATTCGAAGATCTTAACAAGCAACAATAGCTCCTCGGCCGATTGAATAGCTCTGGGAGGGCTCAGCAATTCCTTCTGTTTGTACGATTTCAAACATCACCATAATGTCCTGACAGATATGTAACAACGCATAGGAAGGCTACCTGAATAGCAGGTGGCATAACGTAGAGGAAGACAATCGTAACATACCGGATCTTGGGGAACGCTCTCGGCCGCTTTGGAGATCATGCGATAGGCTAGGGTTCCAAAAAGTTTACGTTCAGCCTCCGAGGCACAAGCATCAACGGAGATCAGGTAGCAGAGGAAGATAGCCCAGAAATAGTACTTCCTGGTCTTGGGAAAGTTGCTCTGGAGAGACATAGCAGCCTAGATACCGACCCAGTAATCCCGATTAGCGTCACTGCTCTGCTGGCAAACGATACTGGGAGATAGCGCACCTTTTGCGCCGACTTCCAATCGTCACCTTCGAAAGCATACTCGAACCACCGCATCTGAATGTCCACGTCCTTGGGACTAGCCTTTGACGCCCTCTCCCAAAGGCTCCTCAAAGTCCCCTCATGGTCGCTAAGCTTCTCCAGTGTCTCGTGGAGGATGTCGAGAGTCTCCAGATCCGTTGTAGGAGGCTCGGCTTTACACAATTCGAGGGTCTCGGCGATCCCGCGGTTGCGATGGGTTTCGTCGGCATGCCGGTAAAGGACATACGCCTTCCATGCCTTTTTGTCACGAGTCACATCGATTAGCAAAGGAACAACCATATCGGAATGGAATCCATTCAACGCGGCCGAGGACGTCGCTCGGATCGAAGTGAACAATTTGACACAAATCGCTGACGCATTTGCTCACCTTGAGGAACGGTGTATCTTCGCCTTTCTTGATACGCTTCTCAATCAATTGCAGGGCTTGCTTCAGGTTTTGTCCGTCAATGGCATCCTGGATCTGCTTGTTCCGCCGATAGAAGACGGCGTCATTGGTAGAAGACATGGTGACAGGATCGGGGAATGACAGTGGTCGAAGAGTAGGGCAAGAAACTCGTCTCAACAAAGCCTACTGTGTAAGTATCAGTAGAGCGTATGCTGCGCGAACCAGCACAGCACACGGTGTGCGAAAGAGTGGATTTGCAACGAAAATGAGGGGAAATTGTTCGAGTTGCTCCATCCATCTTTATCGTCTTTCTGCTGATTTTGGTGGGCGGGGAAGCTCATTCGGAAGGCGGTGACGGCGGCATGTGGCCTGCCCCTGCCTTCTGTTAAGCGATGACGCAGACTTCCATAGCCTGAGAGCTATTAGAAGATCGGAAATGTGATACCACTCGATAATTCAGGTGAACTATACTCGATAGACAGAATACTTGGATTACAGGTCTATTGTACTGATAAAATGACTGGTTGGGTGGGGTTGAATTTTCGAACATCCATACTAGTACTGAAGCCCCGCAGAAGATATATAACTTATTTCAAGTAATCGGAAGATGGCACTGGCAAGTTCGCTGGCCATATTCCCTTCGCGAGTATTTTGCTTTGTACGGCGTGTGGCAAAGCATCATAATTGTGTTATTGTAAGCGACAAAATAGAAAGTCGCTCATTCCAGTAGTAAATAGATCAGATGCAAGTAGTACACATGAAGCCGGAGTCGAAGAGAGGAGATAGAAGACTAAAACATTTAAGTGAAGCGTAACGCCTGTCTGAAAAACCGGCCCACCGTGAAGGAGTCATTTTTCACCCCGGGCTTCCATTGTTCTTTGGCTTAATATCGAACAAGGAATGCCCCCATACGAATATGGTCGACAATCCCTGCTTGCCCCAAACAAAGCCAGCTTCTGGTACCATAGCATATCGTGCACCAGGACCTCGACAGTCTCGATACAATCTCGATACATAATGGCTTGCGGCACAGTCCGATGCTGGCTTTGGAGACTTCATGACATCGTGGAACAAAAAAGGGACAAGGGTTCATGGCAGCTCAAGGGGTAGGCTGCCGTTTCTTGCCTGCGTACTAGACTAGGAAGCCCTTTTCTTCTGCGTCAACTGTGTAGATAAGAGTCAGCAAGGACGTAAACGGCAGGAAATCCTTCCCAGCAATGTCCAAAGCCCCGGGAAGGGCATTCGGCAGGTGAGCTAAATTGGGGAGGTGGCCACTTGGATTTAGCAGGTATCACTCACCCATTGCTTTTTACAGTCACGATAAGCCCTGATGCGTCCGTCAGCACATGATCTACTAGCAGAAGATGACCACAAATGTGACAAAGGCCACCAGGTACAGAGTGCAACACTTGACTACCCGCGCTTTCGATAAGACTGCAGCAAGCGCATTACAATTTTCGAGTGTGTGGAGGATGATCAGATGAATTGCAAGGGCCTGAAGTACATACTGAAAGTAGTCATGACACATCTCCCTATCGAAAGCATTGCGTTTCATGCATTTCAGACTCCTATCCGCGAAGTCCTGGCATGGATCGAAGTATTCACTTGCAGATTTGCTATTGTCTAGTCAGTACTGAGAGCAACACCATAACATCCACACCGAGTTTCAGAGTTTCGAGTAGAACAGTGTAAGCAAGGTAGTGACCGATAACAACGGCCGGAGTTTGTTGCCCGTTCCCGTCTGGGATACAAACTACATAAATGGGGTCCGAGTTGCCAGGCAAACAAAACATTTAGAAACAGCCTGATACATGACATCGGAGAGAGGCATGCCGAGAAAAGAGCTTCAATCCATCCCAGAAATAGAGGGGAAAACCTACTTGGAGAATTTCCGCTCCACTCGCTCCCAAGAGTTGGATTGGACCGAGTCTGAGGGGGCTGGGGATGGCGTCGATGCGGCTTGCTGTTGCTGCTCTGAAGAGGAGGCCATTGTTGGCGTAGTGATTATTTGAAGGAACTCGATGAGAAAAGGCCAGTCAATAAGACACCTAAAGAGTGATGCAGTGCCGACAATGGCTATATGGTATGCTAAGTACCTGGCTGGTATCAGGTGGTAGTAGAGAGAGTATGCTATGCGGAGGACAAGTGAGTGATCAATCAATTGGCAGGCGGAAAATGCTGGACCCGCCGTTCTTGGCGTGGGGAAACCGTCAGGGGCCCCTACTAAATCTTAGTCATTCTTCCGAGGCCCTGATGGGCCGATGTACGGAGAAGCCTGGAGGTATTCAAACTATGTCAACTAAACTACTATACTACCCACAATGACTGATGATCAACCTCTTGCAACTCTTTCCAGCCTGATTGAGTCGCTGAAAGGAGCGCAGCATGTATTGGACTGATGCATATCTGCCGATGGATAAGCTCGTCAACCAAGGTGACAAACATCACAGGACAGGCACCTTTACCCCTCCTTAATCTAGCTATGATCATGTGCGCCTTTTGAGCCCTTCCTCCCGGTCAACTTGATGAGACAGGCTTGCTTGAGTTTGAGTCTGTATCACTTGTACCCTAACTTTGGCTTTTGCCCTCCTCCTAGTCGGGCTTGTCTAAGGAGCTCATTGGTGGTCAACCCTTGAAGAAAATGGCCTTAGATAAATGCTCACAGTCAGGGTTTGTCTCTCCGGGTCAGAGTCAACTGGATACGTATTCAAATGAAGAGAGTATGTTGTAAGAGAAAAGGATCCCATCCAGGCAGTCGTGTCATAGAGCCTGGAGGCTCGGATATCAAGTGGGGCTGGCCACCAGGCAGATTAACATCAAACGGTTTAATCGAGTCTAGGCGTGTCTTGCCGTATGGTGGGAGCGACAGCCGACGGGGGTTGGAATACGAGATATTCGAGGTTGAGAATATAATTCATGCAGGTTGGGTGAACAACGCAAGGGCGACAGAACGTTTGTCAGAGCTAGCGTAGGGGCAAGAGAGGGGTTTGTGTTATCGGAAGCAGCACGGTAGCCAGCCACTCCATGCATGCATCTGATCTGATAGCTTACCAGCCACGACATCTACTCCCAAATCGAGTCAAAAAGTCCTTCCACCAGCTAGTCTTGGCATAGAAGCTTCGGATTTTCTCCCTTCCATCCCCCACTGGCGACTGTCACCAGCTCCTATAGGTCCTTTGATGCCCGACCGATCGCAGTGATCGCTCATCAGAATTCGGGTCCAGGTTCCATAGCCGCAAGGAAAGCCTTGGTGTCAGGCCCACTTTGTGATGCAAGAGACTTGATGACCTTGGGGATGTCTGCATGGGCCTGGTCCGGACTTCCTAAAAGGTTAATGACCATGCTCTGTTGCGCTAGTGGCCTGGTCACAGAGCGCATAGAGAAATTATGAGTCGTTCAGTCTGGTTCTCAAGTTCCACATCCCGTTCCATGAGGAAAGAATTCGGCCCAATTGATGAGATACCTGCTTGCCGCAGAAAGATAGTATGGGTGGAGAATTCGCTTTTTGTGCCAAACCCAACATGGGAATAGTTTCCTTAGACTGAAATATTCTCGAAATCCTCCCTTGCAATCTCACATTGATCGAGCGACATAAGCGTAGCAAGCGTGTAATGGGTATTGCGACTGCAGATGATGAAAGACAATCACACGGCAATCTTACTTGGGATAGCATATTGGTGCCTCTGTATGGTGCGATGCATTCCGCTCGCAGGTGGTGCCTAGAAGCCATTTGTTTTGCACATACAGTATCGTCACAACCATCCAGCGAGCTCAGGATAGCCAGGTTGGGGTGTGCCACTTACTTCTGACATGAATATAAATAACGGCCTCTGAAGTCCATCCAGCCTACCTCAATCATCTTCTTCAAGAAGTGCAGCTTTGCATACCTCGCTGTTTTGACTCGACCATCCAGTTCTATCTCATATCTTGTCTGATCCAAACTTATACCCGACACATAAAAGTATGTCCTCGCTGCAGTTGTGTTTCAAGTGTGCAATAGCTGATACTGATTTGCGAAACTCGCATCTTAGAGCAATGGCGTCTGCGGAGACCTCTACCATGATACCAGCGCCAATTCTGGCAGGGCCTATCCAACCCAAAGAGACGGGAGTTAGCCAAGGACAGAAGTCAACTTCGATATCAGGAAAACCTGCCTTTGAACCTTCCAAGCATCTGGCTCACACCGCTCCTTCCAAAGTGTACAGCATGAAAGAGCTCGGCTATTCGGACAGTCGAGGTGTTTCCCCCGTGGGAGTCTCTGAGCCGTTCCCATTATTTTCTGCCGAAGCTATTCAGCAAATGCGGGCAGAGGTTCTGAGCGACGAAGTATTCATGAAGCACAAGTATTCCAGTGAGCTCGCCCAATGCCAACTGCGAGGATATGCGGCAGAGTGAGCACCCTAGTCATAATACTCAGAGCACTACTCACATAATTGCGTAGATGCGCACCGTTCATCTATGATGCTTGGAGAAACCCAGCCACGCTGGCTATAATTTCCAAGATCGCTGGTGTAGATCTCGTGCCTGCAATGGATTTCGAGATTGGCCACGTCAACATATCTGTTCACAGTGAAGAGGAGAAGAATGAAGCCATCAAGGCGGTCATGGAGAAGGCGACGCGGCAGGCAGATGAAGGCGTTGCAGGATGCCCTTGGGAGGATGAAGATCCGATCGTGGACTGGCATACGGACAGTTACCCCTTTGTCTGCGTGACCATGCTTTCCGATTGCACGAACATGATCGGCGGCGAGACAGCTCTGAGAAAGGGCAATGGCGAAGTAGTCAAGGTCCGAGGACCACAAATGGTAAGTCTGAAGTGCTTACTTTAAGTGTCAGGAGGCTAACAGATTATGCTAGGGATCTGCCGTCATTCTCCAGGGACGTTATATCGAGCATCAAGCGCTTCGTGCTCTGGGAACAACGGAGCGCATCTCTATGGTCACTTCTTTTCGTCCACGCGCTTCAGCCATCAAAGATGACACTGTGCTCACCACAGTCCGTCCAGTCTCCAAACTTGGTGACCTATACCACCAGTTTGCAGAGTATCGCTTTGAGATCCTGGAAGAGCGCCTGCGAGATGCCAACCGGTTCATGCGCGACCAGAAGAGAGCGACTAGGCCCTTTGATACCCGCCTTCTGAAGCAGTTCATCAGGGACCAGATCGCGTTCTTGGAGCACATGGACAAGGAGATTGTTGAGGATGATAAAGTCGTTAAAGGTGTTGTTGATGACAGCCACCTTGTTTCGGAAGAGCTCAAACTGCGGCGTTCTAAGAAACGAGGTTTTGCTGCAGTGGAATAGGTATGGACCGGACATCTACTTGGTTTCATTGATTTGTCAAAGCATTCTTGTAATTCTCCTTTTCGCGCAAGGGCCAATCTGCATTTTCTCACAGGGTGCTTTCGATGTATCAAGCGAAGGGTCGCGACTGGGCCAGATTTACTATTTCGAATTAGTTATTTCCAGATGCTGTGGGAGTTTCGTCGCGTTGGAAAATCGGGCGTTCTTTTCTCTTTACTTGGAGTAGGAAGCGTTTAGAGAGGTAGCACTGATATTCTTGTTTGATAGTCTTCATGTTCGTCAAATCCAGACTGAAGTGAGTTTTGCATGTGTTGTTCACACCAGGCGCCTCGTTATAGCGATGGTCTGGCTAGAGCTGCCGTGTCCAGGGTTGACCTAGCAATGGTTGCGAATGTAGTTTCTTGACATGCAGAACCAGCGCTCTTTGATTCTAAGCGCTACTTGAAATCAGCCAACCAGCCTGACTGCTTAGGCGACAAGTCGATACGCTTAACGTTCAGGCGAGTCGCCGGTCCCACTAATGTCGAGCTCATCTGAGGATATTGTAGCATAAAGCCGACGGTCTAACACCGCCCTCTGAGCTGGCGTAGCAGAACTGGCTGGATAGATGATTCGTAGTGGTCGAGCGGATGAAAGATGGAATTCATGTCCGACCTTCCAGAGTGCTCAAGCTAAGATGAGACCTTTAGTAAATGACCTCTATGCTTTTCGCCGAGTGAGATGTATTTTGACTGCTGTCCTGGAAGTAGAGAGAACGCTCAGGTCTTTGTATACCGCGAGGCATCTTGTCCATGGGGAGAGAAGAATTCCCGCGACGAGTTCCCCGTCACAGGAGAAAGTACGGAGTAGCTGGCGGCAAAATGATGCTAACGCCCGAGATTCAGCTGAATACTCCCAAGCAGAAAGCTGTCAGCGAGCCCGCGGCGATACGTTCAATTGTTGGATGCTTCACTTCATTGGGTTGTTGCAACTTCGAGTCCGCCCGTTCCATAGTTCGCGAAGGCTGTCATGAAAAGAGAGAGAAGGCGCGATGTTTGTTTAGTTTGCGTGCGGAACCCCCGACCGGGAGTGAATATGAACCGTTCCTCAGGCAGAAAATACTCCCCCAATCTGCCGGCCTCCCAATCATGCCGAGTTTTGCTTCTCTAAGGTTCTCTTCTCTCTCCTCTCTTCTCATTGTTCTCTTTTAAGAGCTGCATATCGCTCAGCTCAGAACCCTCTCACAACAACTGATCTGGTCCTGTCATCTCTTCAACTTGAATAGCTCAGTGGCGGTTTCTTCCTGCCATAGTTGGCTATCTGCCTCCCTCCTCCCAGTAATGTCGGCGATCTTCTCGCGTACCTGAAAGAGTCCATACTTGACCGTCACCCCTTCCTACACAAACTGGGCCTTCTTCCTCATAAATTCGACCTGTGAGAGCTTCGCGCACTTCGATCACTTTCTCAGACATCTTTCATTCGCGCATTTAACGGCTATACAAAGGCAAGGAAACGAAAAATGGCCCAAACTGCTGCCGCTGGTGCCGTCTCAGACAATGGTGCCGATAACACAAATGCGCCCGCGATAAACACCGGAGACAACGCGTCCGGGGTGAGCAACTCCCCAACACTTTTAATCTACTAGGATGTTAACATATATGTTTGTAGCTTTTTCAAACGTTACAAGGCCACGTTGACAGTATTCGGTCCCTCATACAATGCGGCGTTTGCATCCGGCCGCTGTACGAACCCTATACTTTGGCTTGCGGGCATACGTTCTGTTATAGTGTTGGTCGCCATCTTCCGTGAGCTACTTACTCGAACGACATCTGACATTGTGGTGCAGTGCCTAACGTCATGGTTTGTCGGTGGGCGACACAATAAAACATGCCCAGACTGTCGAGCTCCAGTGAAGGCGCAGCCTGCACCTGCTTACCTGGTGAGTCGCCTGAACTGAGGATTACTTATTGAGGGCGACATAGACACAAGCTAACATCTTGAAGGTCAGAGCGGTCGTGCATATGTTCACCACCCAACCTGAGTTACTCGACAAGGGTGAGACCACAAACGAGCACCAGCGCCACCAACGTGAGGAAGCAGAACGATTAGAGAAGGACAGACAGAATACCCATCCCAGGGAAGGGGGGCTGTTTCGAGGAACATTCAATAAAGCGAAAGCCAGTGCACCCATCATGGATTACGACGATGATGTACTGCGTTGTCCTAACTGTGCATGGGAGTTGGAGGAAGACGAGTGTTTACAGTGCGGTTATCAACGTTATGAAGAAGATGATCTCTCGGCAACAGGTACCTATTATAGCGACATCGAAGGGACGGACGACATGCTCATTATGGATGACATCGAGGACTTCGACGATTATGACGATGAGGATAATTATGGCTGGGATGAGCTATATGGAACACTCCAAAATCCTTTACCGGCAAATCTGCGCGATATAATCAACCGGCATGACCCCCATTATCGGGCATTGCAAGGAATTCGACCTGGCGGATGGCCTGCAGGCCCTTCCTCGGGAATCGATGACAGTGAAATGGATGATGAAGACGATGCGGATATGGATTCATTCATTGATGATGATGACCCAGAGCATCAGCATGGTGACTACTCCGAATCTGATCGGTCCACAGTCGTTGGGCATCACGAGTATTCAATAACGCGATCTGCGGCCCGTGATAGCGCCTCACTCGACGAGATGCTGGATGGAAGCGAAGATGGTAGTAGCGGAGAAGACGAGAATTCGGAAGATTTGGATAACTCGGAAGACTCGGAAGATGATGATGACGAGCCCATCAGGCCTGCTGTCAATGGTAGCCGGCGTAATCGACTACCGACATATCGCGTGCCCTCGAGCTCTCCCGAAACAGAGCGGTCAACGAGGGCGTCTCGTCCGACTAATGCAACCTCTAGAACGGCATCTGGAGACACTCGCCGTACCCAACATCCGCCCGCTAATTCAGACGGGAACGTGATATACATCACCTCCTCCTCTGACGATGAAGGCCCCGTGAGACCTATGAGGAGGAATAGAAGAGAACGAGGAAATTGCTAGCCCACCTCCGTGGGAATCGATACTATGGCTAGATGGCTTTAATTCTGAGTGCTGGCCGCGAACCAAACGTTAACGACTTCTTCCATGACTGTCACTGTCTACGCTATACCCAGAGCCGTGAACGCGCCACACAAGGCGCTTTTCTTCCTTCAGGGGTACTTCCCAGTGGCGAATGCTTCGAACTCCAAATACCCCCAAATTCTTTTTTGTAACGGCTGTCCTTATCTTTTTTTCACCTTTGATAGGCATGAGAACTCGGCGAAAATAGGATGACCATGGATTTTATTAGGGCATGTATTACCAAAAAATCTTAGGCTCTTGCTTTGCTATAGCTGGTCCGTTTCGAAGAATCACGTTTGCTTCTAATTCGATACTAGGGGCTAATCCTTGATGAGGATTGCACTCTATAACGCATTGCTTCTGCTGCAAGGAATGAGTCTGTATCGGCATGTTGCCACTTTCTTCTAGATCACTACTGAGATATCCTGTAACGCTGGCCTATATTTGGGTCTATATGGACTCAACGATGGTTTCGTGTCTATCTCTTTTCCCCATCGTTGAAAGATACATGAACCGAGCTTCTGGAGACTTCAATTAGGCATGTGTAATCGTGTCAACAAAACAAAATGTCTGATAATGCTCGCCCAAGGATAATACCCAGCATGCGCCCATCGTAGATAGGGATCTAGAATTCAGGGCTCTAGATGCCTCTCTCCCCATTCCCCAAGTCATACTGTAAATGAGTCCAATAAGCAAGCAATGCCAATCCCACTCTAGCATAGGCGCCGCCCTTAGCGCCGGCTTGAGGTCCCGCTAGTCGCAGTCGGCGATTTGCCGCTAACCCAATGATCGTATCGCACGCTGCTGGCCGGGGAACATGCCCACTCCCCCGCCTACTGTTTGCCTTGAACGCGAATCGAAGTACGAGTACAAGTATTTTGTCCATTCACGAACCTGATATATACACATTTCGGCAACGCCGCGGCACGTTGGGAGCAAAGAGAAAAGAAATGCGAAACAAGTCAAGAGCAAAGGAAATCTTCCGGATGCACAAGGTAAACTTTTCAAAACCAAGGGGAGAGAAAATGATATGCAAAGACCACGAGGCCCGGGAATAGAATACACATGGAAGAAAAGAATAGGATACACATACGCCGCCTCACAATGATTTCATTCGGGGTTGCCTTGTTTTTGTCTGTTTGTCTTGCTCAGTTGAGCTTATCGCCGATGAACGGGACTTCAAATACGACGGCGCCGTTGCGGCCGTCAGCCGAGGTGCCTTCGTGGAAGTTGTTGGCGAAACACTTCCAGCGTCCTAGGCGGTGCTCCTTGCCTACGGCTGCGACGATGCACAGGCCGCGAACTTCGGGTTCGGATTTCGACTTGGACTTGGACTCTGTTGGCACCTGGCCGGGTTTGGCGGTTTCTACACGGCGCTCAAAGACGGCGATGCCGTTGATGACGCCCTTGACGAGGGGTTCTTCGTCGTCGGAGGCGCTTGCAGTCAGCTGGGCCGGTGCGCCTTCAACATCCATGCGGTCTGAGCCCGTGGGCGTGTCGAATGCAAGCGTTTGTCTCAGTTGCTCGGAAGGTGTATCTGGTGCTAAAGGCGTTTTGGATGCGCCTCCTACAGCGCCCAAGGGAATAATCTTCCGCTTGTCGCTAGAGATCTTCCATGCGCGGATAAATCCATCCCAGCTACCGCTAAGCACGATGTCTGTGCCAGGGACTGTAGCCAGGGCAGTAATCCAGCGAGGCATGCGGCGGAGATGGCGGGAATTCGAGGCAGCAGTGGCTTGATCGACTTCTGCGGAAAGTTCATCCAAGGGTGGGAGGGGATCGAGGCCGTGGGCGAGAGGGATCGTATGCAGGGGCTTCTTCTTGTGAACGGACCAGAGTGAGATAGAGCCCGAGTCCGAGCCGGTGACGAAGTGGTTTGGGGGGAGAGGTGCCACGCAGTCAATGTTGTTTTCTTGGTATGAGGCGCTCTTAGACCCGCCGCGGAAAATCAGCTGGGATTCCTCAATGACCTTCCATAATCTAGCTGTGCGGTCGCGTGCTCCGACACTGATACACTGATCGATTGTCATGGCGGCAACACCAGAGACATGATCTTGGTGGCCGAAAAGCGTCTCAACGTAGGCGTGTCCAGCAGTACTCAGAGACCAGGTTTTGATGGTCCGATCATTTGAGCCAGTAAACAACTGTTCTCCGGAACTCATGGTGGAGATGTGGCGGGCAAAGGCAAGACTGCTGATAGAATCGCGGTGATGTGTGAAGGTTTTCAAAGGAGTCAAGGTTTCAGCATCCCAAACGATCAATTTATTGTCTTCTCCGCCAGTAGCCACAAACTTTCCGGACGGTGATACGGCAACAGACAGGATGCTTTTGTTGTGACCGTGCTCCTCGCCAGTTTCAGCAACCTTCCGCAAGCCCCGGACATACTTCACTTGCTTCGGCTTCTTTCGCTGTGGACGAGGACGGCGCTTGGAATCTCCATTTATCGAAGGCAAGGCGTTTGCGGAGGTAGGTGCGGCAAGCTCCCATTTGATCAAGGTCCGATCCTTCGACACAGTGTAGACGTAGGGTGCATGAGCTGCAATCGACGTAGTTGATTGTGTGTCTGCTCTGAAGAAGGAATGCGGCGCTTTCGAAAATGCTAGGTCCGATGCAATCTGGCGATAGATGCGTCCTTTGAACTCGTCCTGCCCCGGAGTGTCAGCCCTATCGAGCGCCTTGTAGACAAAATGGTAATACGTACCACATCCTCCTTCAATCTCTCTGCGATCAAATCGCGATCAATCTCAGCGGCATCGAAGCCAATATCGTCCACTTCGTCTCGGACATTTTCCAGGTAACGCTCCGCAAGCTTTAATCTTCGGTCGGCGGCGGTCTCTCCTTCGTCGGATTCCGATGCGCTGTCGTCTGATACGCCAGAGGCCACGCTGAGATTGTCCTCATCTAAGTCACTTCCCGAAATCGATTCTTCATCCTGATCCCTCCGTTTGCTGCCACTTCTTCCTGTTGCTTCTCCATTTCCATCAACGCCTCGTTTCTTGGACGCGGGGGCTGCGGCGCGATCGTCTCTCTTTCTTTTCCGCTGGGAAGCGGGCACTGTGAAGAAAGAAGACATTTCCCAGGGTAATTGGCTAAATCTCCAGCGACCGGGGGACGTAAAATCAGAGAGATCACACGTGAACAAATGAACATCGACACCCCGATCCGAACGGAGATACTCGCTTGCTCACTTTTTTTCTGCCGGTGGTCTGTGCAGGCGGAAAGCGCATCAATGTAACGCCTAAATGCTGACTGAGCAAGGCAGCTCCGGCCTCAGGCAGCCGGGCTCTCGTAGCCGCAGCTCCAGGCAGTCAAAGCTCCGCGCGGCCAGCGACGAGGTCCTAATCATCATCTTCCTCTCCCCACATCTATACATCCTCTTCTCTTTCATTTCCTTATTCCGCTACCTTTCCAAACAGAGAACGTCAAGATGTATGCTCTATCTCTCGCTCATTGAGAGATTCTCTGTCGGCTAACATGTACTTACAGGGAGGTACTACTCGGCATCACTGGCAAGGACTTCGTCATTCTGGCGGCCTCCAAAGCTACCATGCGAGGTCCCACCATTATCAAAGCCGAAGATGATAAGACAAAACAGCTGAACAAGCACAACCTGATCGCCTTCTCCGGTGAGGCGGGAGACACTGGTGAGTTTCCACGGGCTAGCTAGCAAGAGACCTTGAAGTCCGCCCATTCAACTAACAGTCCAATTCACTAGTGCAATTCGCCGAGTATATTCAAGCCAACATCCAGTTATACACCATGCGAAACGATACCGAGCTGGGTCCGAATGCAGTTGCCAGTTTTGTCCGAGGCGAGCTGGCACGGAGTTTGAGATCCCGGAATCCTTACACAGTCAACCTTCTGCTGGGCGGAATGGACCCCATCACTCAGAAGCCTCATCTATACTGGATAGACTACCTGGCTTCCGTGGCTTCTGTACCTTACGCGGCTCACGGCTATGCCCAGTAAGTTCACACAAAAAACCGGTCACCCATCGCCGAGACCCCGTGCTAAGATTCTCAGATACTACTGCTTATCCACTCTTGACAAACACCACCACCCCGACATCTCCCTCGATGAAGGTCTCAAGCTACTGGAAATGTGCACGGACGAGCTGAAGCGCAGGCTACCGATTGATTACAAGGGGGTATGTGACAGGACATTTTCTCCAATCGCGATTTGACTACGATTTACTGACAACCTCCAGGTCCTTGTCAAGGTGATAACCAAGGATGGTGTGCGCGAGTTGGACTTTGATAATAACAGGATCGTCAAGAGTGCCTAATGTGTTGTATCATACCAATGATTGTCTTATGTTTTCGGTTTACGGGACTTGGTTTTCTGAGAGGATCGGTTAGCATGGCAGGATATTTCCCATGACTTTGACCGGAACTTAGTCTTGCCCATGATTACGCCAAGGTAGAGATTAATAGCAATGACTATGCGAAATTAGAGCCTTCATCGCGTAATGTAACCAGCTCTCATCTGATTGTTGACGGTGCTACTCCACGGAGATCGATCGATGATGCTGTAATCCATCGCCGTATGACGCTGTTTGACATGTTTGCATCGACCGGTTCCTATCGCGTCTTCGCAGTTTCAATCCCGCAACGCCGCATGCTTCCTGTTTAATTTCCGCCATCCACTCAGTCATGATGTCGAAAAGGCAAGCGGAGCTGTCGCTAGATGAGGAGGGTCTCTCTGCGGGCTCTCCTGTCTCGAAAAAGGCGCGCGTGGAAGACGGTGACCTGCCTGAAGACGATCCGCGCGGTAAAGCTCTGCCGCTTCGTCACGCCAATGGGCAGGACATACTCGCAGCTGCAGAACAGGAAGGCGAGGAACTCGAGGAAGCGGCGCAGGATAACGGAGCTGGGACTTCTGATGTCGAGACCGATGACGACAGACCGGCCATCGCAGCCCCGAAACGCCAGAGTGCACCTTTGGAGGGATACAGCGACCTCTACCTCGACACCATCAATCGCGAAATCCTCGACTTCGACTTCGAGAAACAATGCTCCGTGAGCTTGTCCAATATCAATGTTTACGCCTGCCTCGTCTGTGGAAAGTACTTTCAGGGAAGAGGCCCCAAGTCGTATGCATACTTCCATGCGCTCGAGGTCGGACACCATGTCTTCATCAACATGGGAACCAAGAAGGTCTACGTTCTTCCTGAAGGATACGAAGTCAAGAACAAGAGCTTGGACGATATCAAATACGTTGTAGATCCGCACTACAACAAGGAAGATGTGGCCAAACTAGATAAAGAGGTTCATGATGCGTTCGACCTCGCAGGTAATCGTTACCGACCTGGTAAGAGCATCCCAGTCGCATCTCTCAATTGCGAAAATTATCAAACTGACAATGTACAGGATTCGTCGGCATGAACAACATCAAAGCCAACGACTACCTGAACGTCGTCGTCCAACTCCTTGGCCACGTCTTCCCCATCCGCAACTACTTCCTATTGCACGACTTCTCCCAACCAGGCACGCCCCAACTCGCCGTTCGATTCAGCACACTGGTGCGGAAACTATGGAATCACAAGGCCTTCCGGTCGCACGTATCACCGCACGAGCTCCTCCAGGAGATCGCCCTGCGGTCGTCGAAACGCTTCACACTCACTCAGCAATCCGACCCGGTGGAGTTCCTCTCCTGGTTCCTGAACAACCTCCACCTTTCCCTCGGCGGCTCCAAGAAGCCCTCCAAGACGCCCACAAGTGTCGTCCACGCCGCCTTCCAAGGCCACCTCAGAATCGAGAGCCAGGCCATCACGGCGCATTCCGATACCCAAAACGCACGCCTGGTCTTCACGGAGTCCGGCACCATCAACAGCCAAACCACCCCCTACCTCATCCTCACCCTCGATCTGCCCCCGACGCCCCTCTTCCAATCCTCCAACCGGGAATCCATCATTCCCCAGGTGCCGCTCACCACCCTCCTGAACAAGTACAACGGCATCACCGCCTCCGAAAAGCTGGCCCAGCGAGTCCGCCACCGGCTCATGCACCCATTACCCCCCTACCTCCTCTTCCACATCAAACGCTTTAGCAAGAACCGGTTCGTGTCCGAGCGCAACCCCACCATCGTCACCTTCCCCTCGCCCCGCTCCCTGGACATGTCGCCGTATGTCGAACCCAACCCCGACGTCTGGCCGCACAGCGAACCGATCCTGTACGATCTCGTCGCCAACATCATCCTTGACCCGACTGTCGCCGCACCAGGTGCCCACGAAGAAGCCGCGGCAGATAAAGGCGTTAACGCCGCGGGAGGTGGCAGCAGCGGTGGTGGTGGTAGCGGCGGCGGATCGTCGTCCTCCTCCAGTGGTGCGGGCGGGGGCAGCGAGAAGGTCTCCTGGCTCGTCCAACTGCATGACAAGGCCATGGCTGCGGAGAATAGCCGCATCCAGAAAGAGCATGCTGGGGAGCAGCGTGGGCCAGAATGGTTGGAGATCCAGGATCTGTTTGTCAAGAAGGCAGAAAGTGAGACCCTGTTCACCAAGGAGGGATATCTCATGGTCTGGGAGCGCCGTAAGGTTCCTGGGAAGGCGAACCGCAAGGGTAAAGCTGCGGCCAAGTAATCGTAGAAAAGGCCTTTTTGGGTTTGGCTAGCTATGCGTGCTTGTATTTCAGGTCTCTGGGTTCGCACGTATGCTAATCAAATTACTGTATAATTAAATTCTTATGATCACGATGAAGGGTAGTAGCCCACTCTCACTATTCTTTACATAAGTGTCCTTCAGACTAGCCTTGCCAAAACCCCTTCCGTAGGTCCGAAAAAGCTACCAAACAGACTGTACCAAATTGGTGAGTGATATGCGGGCTCGCTCATGCATAGATACTGCATATATACTAGGTACAGGAGATAGAAAGCCGTATCCGAGCATAAGAGCCAGAATGCTTGGTATTCAGGGAAAGCTTTGCAGACTGTAGTAGGTGTGTTCATAATGATCCCCATCCACAGAACTTCCTTCCAATTCTGATTGCAGCACCGGAGATGATACCCCATACGCTGGCATTTACGGCTGTTTGCACTCCCATCATCAACGCAACTTTACCAAAATACGCAAGGGTATTGGAAAGTGAGCTGCCATTTCCCCAGAGCCCCATGCTGTGAACATCTGACCGGAGAGCAGCTGGTGCGCCTGTGGCTGACAAATAAGAAGAAGCAAGTGAGCGAAGATAGAGAGACTCGAGGGGAATGAACATCACGGTCGTGATTATAGAAGCTAGATGGGAGGCTAGGGAATCGATCGGATGGGACGATAGTATGGTGACACGATGGGCCGTAGGGTGAGGGTCGGCTGATGAAGTTTGTGGTGCTCTGTCATCAGAGGCGTGCGGAGGTGTTCCAGAGCTGTTGTTGTTGGTAGACGCTTGGGCTGCTTCCGAGATTCGCTGATGCGTAGCCGTCTGGTTCGGCAACCCCGTGCTATTCGGTAAAGCATTTCGAGGATTCGATGTGGGAATTCCAACAGGGCGCGGTTCTGTTCCCGGACCTTGTGTTTGAGAATTCGGCAGTGCAGAAACCGCACCAGTTTCTGCAGATCCTGGAGATATACCTCGGGTTAAATTAGAAAGTCCGTCGCTGTCTACGGCTTCTGAATTGACAATTGTGGCTAAATTCGAGCCTTGGTTGGCCAGCAGATCGTCAAGCATGTTTGAGATTGCCTGGTCATCAACTAGCTCTCCATTCGAGGGCGGCTGCCCAAGTTCGCCATTGACTCGCGGTTCCTCTGCGCCAGGGTTTTGCCTATGTCGGTTTCCTAGAACCTCTAGCTGCATCGTGATCACATCGGAGTTTTGATGTATTAGTGAAGCACGCACGAGAGGCGAAGCCGGGGAAGAGGTAGCGGGTGATGAAGGCCGGGAAAAAAGCGTGTTCGACCGCGAGATCCTTTGAGTCTCAGTAGCATTATCGCCTCCTTGCACAAGCCGACCGTTCTGTCCATCTTCGGTGGGTATGGCCATCGCCCGTCGCAATGGCGCCATGTCCGCGTAATCACCGCTGCTCATTTCTGTCGGAGACTGAGACATTCTATTCTCCTCATTTGGAAGTACTTGACTCTCGCTGAAGATGACACCTGTGCCTAGAGTGCCGCCGGTACCTGAACGACCATCAGATTGAGGAGCGCTAAGCCGCTGCGATTGTTCTGACGGAGGATGAATTCCCAGCTCATGTCCTCCCTGCGGTCCGACAAGCGTTTGACGCTCCTCCTGTGACTGTTCAATGCCTGGTGCGCCTGTCCCCATTTGTGCTATCTCACGGTGGGCTTCTGGCGTCTGTTCTGAGCTTGGTGCTGCCTGCTGTGTCTTAAAACCAAACCAGGACAGGATCCACGACCGAAAGAAGTCGACTTCGTAGGTCAAGTCTTCCATGAAGGAAAGGCTACTGCGACGGTTTTCTTCATCAGCTCGACGACCAAGAGCTGGCATCATCCAGTCAACAAGATCATTATCATATGCCACTTTAACCGAGAGATCGTCTGCGTAAATGGGCTTCGGTAATCTTCGACGAATCAGGCGATAGAG
Source organism: Aspergillus homomorphus CBS 101889 (assembly GCF_003184865.1). Lineage (NCBI taxonomy): Eukaryota > Fungi > Ascomycota > Eurotiomycetes > Eurotiales > Aspergillaceae > Aspergillus > Aspergillus homomorphus. The sequence continues at coordinate 156,925 of NW_020291928.1, read as the reverse complement.
TCTGATCTCGACGACTGGGCGCAGATACACGTAGACATAAACAAGAAGCGAGGGTGTTCTTAGGACATTTGCAAGAAACCCAGCCAAAGAACCACACGAGTAATCACTCGGTAGCATAGGAAGCTGCATCAAAGCATGCTCCCCAAAAGGTAGAAGAGGCTTTAGCCCTAGTAAAGAGTAAGGGTGAACGAGGTGAAGCGACTGCAACAAGGAGTACATGTAAGTCTGTATAGCTAGAACAAGTAGACTTCCTCGGGTTCTGCATTTACTGTTAGCTAGTGGAAGAGAATAACTTTATCGATAAGCTCACGCTGATTGTAAGATGTTCAGAGAAGCCCGTACGAGCCTCGACAGCACATTATCATTCGGGAACAGATTCTGACAGGTTGCAATTAAGCGATCCAAGGGATGATGTCGAAGAAAAGATAAACATGTTGAGACTGCCCAAGCTGGGATGCCGGCAAAGTAGAAGCCCATAATCCCATGATTATTGCGCTCTAGATGTATTATGCTGAGCAACGGGACATGCGTGTAACTTCTGAAAGTCTAGTGAAATGGTTAGTACAAATCCTTCCATACCATCCATCATCCGCAGATTCAGGAAAATTTACCAGGATCCGGCCCATTAGTGATGAAGTCCACCATGAACCAAGAAAGACTGAGATCTGGTCTAGAGTAGCCATGACCAAGCCATAGTCATTCTCGGCCGCGATTATGTCCATCTTTTGTTGTTCCGTGGGGCCACCTATGTTACCCTCTTCATTGACGACAATTCCCATTGTGGAAAGGATGTCATTTTTAGCTCTTCTGAGCTCTCTGCCAAAGGACTTAGACTCTAGATTAATGGGATGGCCCCTCTCATCATAATTCTGGACATAGTCATCCGCATGCAGAGCCGATACCCGCCTCTGAGAAGCAGGTTCATGATTTGCCGCAGAGCCTGAGGGACGATCAGGAGCCTCATAAGGTGATCGCCCCTATTGAAAGGTTAACGGATTGTTATCAGACAACGACTTTAAAATGATCACAATGAGGTGAGAGAGCGCCCAAGTGTAAAGTTCATAGTTCAGAAAGACATTCGAGGGTCAGATCAAGCTTATGCTTGTGATTGCACATGAACCCATCGCGACTACTTCAAATCAAAAACATGATTGCGATCGTTGAAGCTCCCGCGGTGAGAGATGTATGTATCAAAGACTGCTCTTTTCGGGGAATCGTATATTGATGTATAGTATATGGATATGGAAGTGGAACGTGGAAGGTGGAGCATACCAAAGCCAGTCGATTCAAATACGCTCGGCGCCCCATCGCGTGAGCACCTTAGTCGTGTTCACTCAGAAATACTGGGAAACCATCCCGTCGCCGAAAGAATGAAGTCAAATGTATGTTTTAATCAGAATGATGGATGGTTGGATGGTCTGGACTCTGGGACGATATGGTCGATGGCGGAAGATGACTATTCTCCCCAAAAAGGAAGGCGACATGCACGTGGGCGGCTGGAGCGGCTCCGGCGCTTATATCACGGGCTAGCGGGGATCGGGCCCGGAGACAAACAAGGCAAACATCTCGAAAAAAGATCAGAAGTTTCGTTGCGACGGCGAGTTGAACAGCGTTCAGCAACCGCATATTTTCTTGTTTACGTGGATCCTTTTGGATCTAGAATGGCGCGATAGACTCTCGGACTCCCATCGCAGAATACTTCCGCAGATCATGTCTAAAGCCGTGGTGAAGACGACCTTCGAGGCGTCTCGCACACTTCGTCCTATCTACACCGGAGGAAGCACTGCGCTCGATGCCAGTGGCCGTTTTCTGGTGACATGCATCAGTGAAGATGCTCTTGTGGTGGACTTGGAGACTGGCGATCAGGTCGCCAGTCTTGAAGGAGTGAGTACACAGAAGTCTTGATTTCGTGGCAAGTGGCTTACACGGACATATTTAGGATGGCAAAATTATCACAAGCTTAGCCAGTATGCATTCTTCCGCTTCTGATCATTGTTTCATGGTCCAGTATGCCTAACTATCCTTAGTTTCTCCGTCGGCCTCTCATGTCGTTCTCTGCTCTCGGTCAATGTCTATGCGAATCTACTCTCTTTCCCCTCTTGACGAGTCCACGCGTACGATCGACGCAAAACTAGCCAGAAGTCTCAAGCCTCACACGGCACCCGTCGTGACGACTGCAATCGACCCCACGGGCACTCTACTGGCGACTGGTGCTGCGGATGGCTCGATCAAGGTCTGGGACATTCGAGGCGGTTATATCACACATACCTTCCATGGCCATGGAGGTGTCATCTCAGCCCTGTGCTTCTTTCAGGCGCCCGACGTTACGAACAAATCGTCCTCAAGTAAGAGGAAGAACAAGAACCAAACGCACGACTCCGATGAAGACGAGAATCCGGAAAGCTCAACCGGTGTATTCCGGCTCGCATCCGGAGACGAGGAGGGCAAGGTCTGCGTGTGGGATTTGAACAAGAGAAAGCCCATCGCGTCGCTCGAGTCTCATGTATCGGTTGTGCGCAGCCTCTCATATTCGCCCTCGGAGAATGCCTTGCTTTCGGCCAGTCGCGATAAGACTGTCATCGTGTGGGACATGCGGACATTCAAAACACGGAGGGTCATTCCGGTTCTCGAAAGTGTGGAGGCTTCCTGCTTTGTCGCCGACAGTGGTTTGTGTTTGGCTGCGGGCGAAAATGGTCGCTTGCGCGTGTGGGACTGCAATCGTGGAGGAGAGGTCACTGCGGATCAAGAGCCTGCTTCTGAATATGAGGCCGTCGTGGCGATTCAATACTCTCCTGGCATGCCATTTGCACTGACAGTGCATGCCGATCAGACCATCCGGTTCTATTCTTTGGAGCCCTTGTCCAGCTATACGCCAGGGACTAAACTGGATCCTTTGCCGATCATTCGCCGCATCTCGGGCAACGACGATGATATCATCGATCTCGCATATGTCGGTCCTGACCGTTCAATGCTGGCTCTGGCCACAAATACCGAAAGTATCAGGATTGTGTCGGTAGGACCATCCGAAGACCGGCCATCTGCAGATGGTGAAGGATACTTTGGTGCCGATATCACACACCTTGAGGGCCATGACGACATCATCATTTGCATTGATGTGGATTGGTCTGGCCATTGGCTGGTCACTGGCGCAAAGGACAACACCGCACGTCTCTGGCGTCTCGACCCCAAGTCTTCGTCCTATACTTGCTTTGCAATCTTCACCGGTCACGCCGAGTCGTTGGGCGCTATTAGCTTCCCCCGAGTCCCGCCCCCGGCCAACACCCCTGCTTATAACGACCCTTCGAACCACCCTCCTGCTTTCTTACTCACGGGCTCCCAAGATCGGACCATCAAGCGTTGGGATATTGGAAAATTGCCACCGCTGAGCTCGTCCAAACCCCACCACCCCAAGGCTGTCTACACTCGGAAAGCTCACGAGAAAGATATCAATGCTCTGGACGTCAACCCTTCGTCGACATTATTCGCATCCGCCTCTCAGGATCGTACTGTCAAGATCTGGTCCATCGAGGATGGTTCCACGGTGGGTGTTCTGCGCGGACACAAGCGAGGTGTCTGGTCGGCACGTTTTGCCCCTCGAGGCACGCCTATCTTAAACTCTGACAGTGGAACGAGCACCAACAGAGGTCTGATTGCCACGGGATCTGGTGACAAGACCATCAAGATTTGGAGTCTGGCAGATTACAGCTGTCTTCTCACCTTCGAGGGCCACACGAACAGTGTGCTTAAGGTAATCTGGCTTCCACCTTCGGATCTGTCCCACCAAGAAGAGGATGAGGAAGAAGACTCCGCGCTGGGACAGAACACAGCCGCACAGATGCGGCCTTTGGTGGCATCTGCGGCCGCTGATGGCCTGGTCAAGATCTGGTCTCCGTACTCAGGCGAGCTTGAGACTACTCTCGATAACCACGAGGATCGTGTGTGGGCATTGGCAAGCCCGACGCCATCTGGATCTCGTGAAGACGTTGCATCTCCCGCCACATTCAAGACCTCGTCTCCCTATGGTCTTGTCTCTGGCTCCGCTGACTCCACAGTCACTTTCTGGACCGACACCACTTCTGCCACTTACACGGCTGCAGTGAATGCCAATTCGGCGCGTGTTGAACAGGATCAGCAGCTCCAGAACTATATCCGGGCCGGTGCTTATCGCGAAGCCATCACACTTGCGCTTCAGTTGAACCACCCCGGCCGACTCCTCTCCCTCTTCACTTCCGCCATCGATGCTGCTGATGACCCGTACTCCACCGAGGCAAAGAATACCGACAACGAGAACAGCCTCACGGGCAATGCCTCCATCGACGAGGTTCTCCAAACCCTCGACCCCGATAACCTCCGCACCCTTCTTCTCCGCGTCCGTGACTGGAACACCAACGCACGCACATCCAGAGTGGCCCAACGGATCCTGTTCGCCCTCTTCCGGTCCTATCCGGCCTCGACGTTTGTCGAGCTTGCAACATCCGGCAAGGCCAAGCGACGCGGCACTGATCGCTCTAGTGCAGGTCTGAAAGATATCCTGCAGGCTCTGGCTGCCTACACGGACCGCCACTACCGACGAATCGAGGAACTCTCCGACGAGAGCTATCTCGTGGAGTGGGTTCTCGCGGAGATGGATGGTGGTGTGGGCTTGGGCGGATTGGGCGCCGCGAGCACATACGACTTCTTTACCGATTCTCTGGAGGACAGTGCTCCTGAACCCGAGAAGGATGTGGTCATGCTGGGGTCGTGAAGACGAGGACAACAACGGATCCTAAGACAGGATCCCGGCTATGAATGAGAATATGTATAGATAGACCAAAATAATCTGCTTTGGAAGTATATTGTGATACACTGGCGCTATGAGCGGAGTCCTGCTGCCTTGCTCAATGATTCTTCTGGGGAGGATATCCGGCATGTAAAAGTTATGTTCCTTTGGGTGATAATGCGACATCTTTTTGAAGAACGAAGGAGGCTTTTGTTGGCTGTACTATAGATGTGTATTGTTCGTATGCATATTCTATAGCGTCTTACCGATCGTCATATCTCCGTCTCCGGTGCGAGTCGCGATCACTGTCTCGGTCTCGGTCTCGGTCACGATCGCGATCGCGATGTCTGCTCGAGGTGTTCGACGAGGAGTGCCTCGAACTGTAGCGATCATCGTCGCGAGACCGGTGGCTCCTGTCGCGGTCTCTATCCCTGTCCCTGCTGTCTCTGTCCCTCTCACGATCTCGACGCGAGTCACGGTCTCTGTCTCTATCGCGGTAGTAACGATCATCACGACTATCGCTGCCCTCCTCCTCATACCTGCGCCGTCTCGACTGCTGATCGCTAGACGACCGACTGCGATCCCTCCTCGAAGAGCCATTCTTGCGTCTCTCATAGCGATCACCGTCCCGGTCCTCATAGTCCCTCGGTCGGGAATCGCGATCACGGTCCCTGGGACGATAATCTCGATCACGCCCGCTCCTCTCGAGATTGCGATCGCGCCTAGCCTTCCAATTGTCGTCGTCGTCGCCGCGCTTCTTCGCCTCCTTCTTCAGCGTCGACAATTCCTCCTCGGTGATGAACTCGCCCGTCTTCGTATTGCGCATCATGACCGGCATATAGACGCCTTCAGTATTGGTCTCCCCCTCCTGCCCAGCAGCCGCCTTCCTCGACCCCTTGCGCATCGCCGCCTTACCCCACGCTCCCAACTCCGCCTCCGCCCCTTTGCCCCCCGAAACATCCTTAGCCCCAATACCCAGAAACCCAGGTCTCCGCTCCGGAACCCGCGCCTTATTCCCCTGGGCAGCAGCACCAGCCGCACCGCCATACTTCCCTTTCCCAACCGCCTGCCCTTCCTTCCAGCCCATACCCCGGAGCAACGCCGCACCAAACTCCTCCACAGGAATAGCATTATACTGATCCAACGTCGCCGACTCAGGCCTAGAGGCCATATCCGCGCGAAACGAGCCCGTCTCATCATACCTCATAGACTCATCAGCAGTAGCAGGAACCGCAGCCTCGATGACCAAATCCGAACGACCCCCCTCGGCAGTCTCCCCTTTACTCTCCCTGATGAGCGCCTGCAACGCAATCTCATCCTGCGTCATAGGCTTCCTCTCTTCCTGTTTCTCACCCACCTCAACATCCTCCATCCCCGTATCCCTATTCCCATCCCCACCCTGATCCACATCTTGCTTAGCAAAACTCAACCCATAAGCCATACTCGGTCCCTCAGTCTCGACGATAACGCCCGTGCCGCCATCACCGCGCCTCTGCGCCTCCTGGATAGCCTGTACCTCCTTAGGCAGCAGGTTCTTTGTGCCGCGCGGCCGACGACCGGGCCGATCGCGCCAGTTGTTGTTGCTCGCGACGGGGATTACGAGCGGCTGCTTGGCGGCTTCGTCGGCGGCGGAGACGGCTGAGCCTGTGGCTGTGTCGAAGCCGGTGACTTCTTCGTGGGCGGGGGCGCGGCTGCGCTCGTCGTCGGAGTCGGAGTCATCATGGAGGCGCTGGTGGGGGCGGCGACCGCGCGCTAGGGGGAGGGTGCGAGTTGTGGAGGAGGGGTCGGTGGGCTTGGTGGGTTTGAGATTGAAAGTGGTGGTTGGTTTCTTGGGAGGGTCGCCGTCGCTGCCGCTGTTCGGAGTGTTTCCTCCTTTGCCCAGGGAGAGGGAGAAGGGTTTGGTGGTTGTAGGACCGGCGCCTCTGCTGCCTTCGCTTTGTGATGGTGTCGGTGGTGGTGGTGGATCGGAGGAGGACATCCTGCTCTTGATTCTTCTTTTGTTGGTCACGGAAGCTAGGAATGAGGTAAAAAGTATGTTGTGCTCATGAGTTTTGGATTGGATGACTGCGTAATTGTTCAGTCCGTTTGAGATGATATAATGTTCTTGGGCAAAACAGAGCTTCTCTGCGCCCTCTCCCGATCTCGAATTCTTGTTTGTTGGCAGTGCAGGTTGCGGTGTTATTGTGTAGGCTGGACTCGAGTCTTGGAAAGCTCACTTGCGTAATATAATATGCAGGGCAAGGGCGGTGGCAAAATAGGAGACTCAGAGCTAAACGCGCGCTTAGATGCCCTGGTCGATCAACAGCTTCTGAAGGACCCGAATATTCTACAGCGATCTATGAAGGCAAGGTTGCTTTACTTCTAATCCTGAAACATTTTGAGCAGTAATCGTACAGTCATAGTTCATTAATTCTTTTTACCTCGTCCATTCCAATTGGGCTTCCAAGTTGTATAACCGGCATCCTTTGGTATCCGTCCGTCCTATCAATACATGTAGTACAAAAGCGCAGAGAAACTCGAATGATGCAATAAAGCTCCCGGAACAAGGTTGGGAGATATCAGTATCCGGAACCCGATGGCAGAGCCGAGCATCAACGGCGTATAAAGTGTATAAAGATAAAAGATAACGGGGGTAATGCAAACGTGGGTAAGGAAAGGGTAAAGGTGCAGGTTAGGTCGGAAAGTGAGGTTTGAGAAGGTGGAGGGGTTTTGGTATTTGAAGTCAAAGACAGGGAAGCCAGGAACCTGGTTCCTTGCCAGGCATGACCCAACCAGTGAACGGGAAGGTGGAATAAAAAATAGTAAGGCGGGAGAATGAATATGTACAGTGGAAGAGTAAGAGAGACGTGGTATCAGATGTCGATGAAGGAGCTTGTTGTGTTCGGAAGAATTCAGCTAGTCGCTGTTTGTGCTTGAGGAGGGTTAGGACTCTTGTTCGTCGTGCCGGGCACAGGTCCAGCCTGGACGCTCCCGCTGCGCTGGGTTTGTGGGGTCACACTCCGGCTTGCTTGAGGAACTGCACCATTCATGGATGGAGAGCTTCCTACGGCAACTCGGTTCTGCTGCGCTGGCTGAGGAACACGCATCATGGGCGAAAAGCCTTGAGCCTGGGGTACTTGCATTCCCGGGCCCCCACTCATCCCAGCCTGAGGCGACTGGAAATTGGCATCGTGAGAGACCTGGTAGTTAGCCTGAACACTGCCAATATTTCCAGCTGCGGCATTCATGGCAACCTGCGACATGCGCTGCTGCTGGTACTGGTGCAGGCGATCCGTAGCCAATTTGTTGACTTGTTCAGGAGGCAAGTTGGGGTTGCTTCGTTGGATCTGGCTTTGTAGAGTGCTGATTGTAGGAACGATGCTGCCGGCAAGCAGATTAGGCTGACCCATGCGAGGGGAGGGCGTCGAGACGCCCTGTGGAGTGGTATTGTGAAAGTTTGGGCTTCGCATTCCACCTCCTGCCTGCAGAGCAGTCATCATGGCTGGATTATTTGGGGTGCCGTTGACATTAGGCATGTTGAGGTTCGGAGAATGAGAGCCCTGTGGGACGAACTGCTGTTGACTATGAAATTGTTGCTGAGGCTGCTGGGGTTGGGGTTGCTGTTGATGAGGATGCGGTGGCGGCTGTTGTCTAGACTGGAGCATCCGCTGTTGCTCTTGAAGTCGATTGGCTTCCCGAATGACCCGGGCATTATCTGGAGGGGTCTGCATTGGCATTCCAGGACGGGCAGCAGCATTATGTTGCATTCCAGGCTGCTGTTGCATCATCTTCACCGCAATTGGGTTAGGCGGCATGGCTCCATTAACAGGTGTGCCACCAGGTATACCCTGTATATGAGGTCGGGCTTGGTTGGGAACAACACCGGGAGGCATCCCATTAGGCATAGCATTCGGCATCCCATTAGTAATTCCATTTGGCGTGTTGGCGGCCATAGCAGGTGCTCCAGTATGTGGCATACCGTTAGGGGTACGCCCATTAGCATTCATCATCTGCTGCTGGTTAGGCGCTTGGCCTGCACGTTGAGCAGCCAGATTTGCCTAGCGATGAATTGTTAGCGACCTATAGTACGATGATAGTCCATTGTGGGGAGGGCCTTACTCTCTGCTGGGCGATCATCTGTTGTCGGTATTGTTCCTGTCTCTCCTGGAGCTTCATTTCACGCTCATATTTGAGTCGACTAAACTCGGCAGGCGATGAGATTGGAGGCTTTGGCTGGTTGGCCTCGTTGACCTTGCGCAATGAGGCTAGATGGGATGCTTTGGGTGGTGGGGTTAGTCAAACACCCAGGCACACTCTTTCATAAATTACTCACCATGTTGTTGCTTCTGGAGCATGGTCTCCCGCTTCTTTGCGAGCTTGCGCATAGCATCGAGCAACGCCAGATGTTTCGAAGATCTTCTCCGATCCACCCGAACAGGCTGTGTAGTTCTCCTCCGCACTGGGGGCAATGACTGCGGATTATTGTTACTATTATTGCCTTGCTGCTGCTGTTGTTGCTGCTGTTGCTGTTGCTGTTGCTGCTGCTGCTGTTGTTGTTGCTGTTGCTGCTGCTGCTGTTGTTGTTGAGCAGCTTGCTGTTGCGCCATCACGGTGCGCTGTGCTGATTCAAGTCTTTGGTGGTAGGCCCGAAAATATTGAGTTTTAGACATATCAGCAGGCAATCCTTCTAGGCCTATCCAACGCTCGAAGCACTCCCAAGGTGTTCGCCTTTCCGCTCCGGAGGTGAATTGAGAAGATGGCGTGAGGCAATTAGAAATTAGCGACCAGTTGTAGGAATACTCTTTCACAAGGCGACGGAGCTCATCGTCCTCGGCATAGGTCCACTGAGAGGATTGCCTTGACTCGAAAAAACCGACGGACGGCATAGGATGCTCGGTTGGGGGTCTGAAGGAATGTCCGGGGTGAATTCTGTCGCGGATGTGTCTGTTCTCTAAGCGAAAGAGCGCAACATTTGTCTGCTCCGGAGGAAGTTCCACTGCGCCGTGATCCAAATCAGATCGGTATTGGGTATAATCGTAGCGACTACGCTTTCGAGCAGGTTCGTCTTCGTGAAACGTAACCTTACCAGAAGCGTACTTCGACACGGGGAGAATCTCGGTTTTCCACACCGTATCAGGAGGCTCTTTAAAGATTGGCAAATCCACTTCAGGGGCAATAGTGATTGGAGAATATATGGGCAGCTCATCCAGGAGCTTCTGAGCCGCAGGTGTCATGTCCAACGAGAACGTGAACTCATCTGTACCTAGGGAAAAGATGGCTGCTGGAGCAACAGTGTCGCCCAGAAGAAGACGGGGCTCATCACCGCAGGCTTCGCTTGCAGAATCTTCTTCGGTAGAAGGAACCAGATCTGGCGTTGGTTGAGAGACAATCAGCATCTCATCGCCCGCCTCTTCGGGCGGTGATATTAAGCTGGGCTTGACCTCGACTTCCGCGGCTTTGTTTACGGGTGGAATCTTAGCCTGTATGCGAAGCACTGAACGGTGCTCAGCGTCACTATTGACATACTCCGCACACCAGTCTGCACAACTCTTCGCTGCAGCAATTTTCCATTTTCTTTCCTCTCGGAAATCCGTACGCAACCACTTCACGTGGTTCAGAAGTATGTCCCAATGAGTCCCTTCTCGCGGAGGTTCCACCGAACGCTTTAACTGACGCAAGGGCCACCTGTTCGCATTCTGGAGAGAATAGATCCGACGCAATGTGCGACAGTCCATCTGTTCTTGGTAGTCAAGCAGGTGGTTTGAGGTCGTCAGAGTCTTATGGGCTGAGGCGATTAGTGTGCTGAGACTTGTCCCACGGGGAGGAGTGTACGCGCGACTTTGGAACAAGGTAAACAGGTAGTCCTGCTCCTCATTGAGCTTGCCAAGGTCGCCAGCGTGTTGCCGGATGATCTCCATCGAATCACTCTTCTCCTGAGACTGTTGCTGCTGCTGTTGCCTGGGAAAGACCACCGTGGACAACTTGGTCCGCTCTTTCTCCCGCGCCTTACGATCCTTGAATCGCATCCTCGCCGTGGAGTCAGGCGTTGCTTCAGCTCCCACCCGTGGCGCCTCTGTAGACTTTTCAACTGAACTTTGCCTATCGGACTGAGGGGATGGCTTTGGCGACTCTCCAAGGATCTCAGATACAGATTTGTGTCGTATGGCTCCAGATGACACTCTTGTCGTCATTCTTTCAATGGTCGGTGTTGCATTCGCAGGCGGTGATGGCTTCTTTGCTGGAATCGTTTCTCTAGAAACCTTGACACCTCCTTCAGTTTGAGTCGACGGTTGAACTGAGGGCTGATGCTCGGCAGGAGATTCGACCACGCCACGTAATGTCTTCGGCTCTGCTGGAACTGTTGCAGGCGATATACGAGCATCTGTTGATGGCTGTTTGTTGGTGGCAGGAGTTGGAATGGTAGTTTCTTCGATGACCTCGCTCGTCGCATTACCACTAGCTGAACTACCGCCCGAAGGTTTACTTGCAGCAAGGGTCTGTTTGAGCGACTGCGCCTCCTCTAGGCGCAGTTGTTCATCAGGCGTGGATGGAACCAATGTGGTAAGTGAAGTCGCAACCTCTTCATCCTTGGGACTTGCAAGTCTAGCAGCAGCGTCGTTGACCTCCTCGGCGGGGCTCGTTGCTGGAGATACGGTAACCGGTAGAGGCGTATTGTTTGAATATAGGCCGGCTGATGATACGGGCGAAAGCGGTTGCTCGTGGACTTTAGTTGGGTGCCCCAGATCGAGCGATGGGCGTGCATCATGCTTTTGCTGGGCTGGCAGCACAGTAGATGTTGTTGGAGGTGGTACTGCACAGGGCTGCTCTCGGCCTGGCCTGGCCCCGGTCGCCGCCAATGCCGAATCCTGATCACTGACATGCTTTCCTGGCGTCGCAGGATGTGCTGCCTGATCTGTTATTGGGGAAGGAGCAGCCGGCGCAAGCTTTCGGGGCTGGACAGATCCGTCAGGGCTCTGAAGGCCAGTGGAGAAGGCATCAGGCGCAACCTGAGCAGCAGCAGGCGGTTCAGGTGCGGGTTGCTGGAGCTTCTGATTCGAGAGTTGTTGCGGTCTTGAATGTTGCTCCTCGGTGGTTGGCTTAACGTGCGTGGCAGCCTTCTCTGCTGTCCGCGGCGGATTGGTGATTGTAGCAGTAGCATCGTGAGCTCGCGCAGCAGGTACTACTGGCGGTGGTGGTGCGGGTGCTGCAGTTGCCGTAGGCCTTTTGCCTTCTCGTGATAGTATTGCTGCATAGTCGGGTAATGGTGGAAGCGTAGCTTCGTTGAAGTATCGCCCTCTGAGTATGGTCAGTGAATAGGTCCTGCCAGGAACATGTCTAGTTCATGACTGCATTGAATGAACAGGGTGGGTTTAATGAATAAAAGCAATTACGGAGGCATGGCATAAGATTGAATATACAATTGAGTGGCAGTAGCATGGGGTAAAAATTGACTTACTTGGTGAGGTCGTTAGCATCGAGAAACGCCTGTTCCTTGTGATGGTATAGCGAGTCCGCCGGAGCGTTCCCGGTCGCGCCCGCGAAGCCTACGGTCGCAAAGTAGAGCTCGCTCAGTTTGCGCTTCCGCGACGACAAACAACGTCTAAACAATTCCAAGTAAGCGATAAATTCCAGTCGCTAGGCCAGTAGGAATAAAATGAATCGCTCGAAAGCGATAAAAGAGGGTGATATATCAAGTACGTACGCGATCTCATCTTTCTTAGACCGGAGAAGCTCGTCACGGAGCATGGAGTCTATTTCGGGGAACACAGCATCCGATTAACGCGCTAAAATTAATGGAAACCAATTGAGCGAAGTCATCCAGATGGAAAAAATCGCTCAGAAAGGATGAAAAGGGTGGTTGTAGTGAGGGGAGATGATGCCAAAGATACGACGCGAAGATTTCACCGCGGAAGGGATTTTTGGGGTTCGGGGGGAGGGTGTATGGTGGGAGAGTGAACGTTAGTGGTAGTGGTGGTGGTGAGGACTTCTGGGCAGGGTACGGTACGGGGGGGGGGGGGGAGGGGAGAGAGAGAATTGAGGGAGTTCTGGTATGTATGGGAGGGAGGAACCTCTTGGTTGGCAAGTGATAATAGGGAGGAAGGGAGTGAAGAGAGGGAGACAAGCAGACAACTTAGACACTTACTGTGACTGACTGGGAAAGTCACTGCCGGGAACAGCAGGAAACCCAATCAAGGCACCAGATACAGCCGGGCAGATACACGTATCATACACTGTAACTCTGGGTGACGACGGAATGGGCTGTGTGGTGCGTGGTAATTTCCTTGAAAATCGTGGCCATTTCACTTCCCTCCGGGTATCGATAAGACTATGCCTAAGCCGGACTAGTACTTTCGGTCATCGTTTACTATGTGCAGGCTGCCAGACTTAGTTCCAGTTTGCTACTACTTATCTTCTACATGATCGTTGTAATCCAAGATATTATCATCATTCAAAGAAAAGCCATCAGGGCACCTTGGTCATACTATTTTGGTCATATCATCTCTTCGATGTTGCCGGGGTGAAGCTAACAGCATGATACCACCCTAAGGACAAGACTATCCATATATAGGTCCAAGATCAATGATTCATGCCAAAACATATATTTAAAGACAAAGCTACACTGGACTGGGCTCATCAAGACGTGGAAAGGGCCAAGAATCCAGAAGTAGCTTTATCTTCGTTTCACTTGTCTGGATGATAATGTATCTCCATAGGAGATACTTCCTACGGTAGCTTCTCGAGTCACCGTACCCTATATAACCCGAAAACAATCCTCCAGATCGGTCTTGTGTATGGACAGCGCTCGATCAGTGCCGTGTTTCCCTGGCCTATACTTCTTCCTAGTAAGTTTTGAGGAGCTTGTATCTATATGGCTTCTATGTATGCCTTCAATCACTAGCACAGCATTTCTGTATGGTGGTAAGGGCTGAGCTGAATGTCGAAAAGTTTCGTCGATGGCACCGAGGGCAATTGAGTAGTCTGCCTAACACAGCTCTTGACATATCTACTCCGTATCATGGCTGGAAACTCAATTATCCCGGCCTGGTGCTTCGCCCAAACAAAACAGCCTGGATTGCTGTGTGCATTATCGAAAGGCCTTGTAGTGGACGTGTGTAGGAGATGCAATGAGTCAATTGGGCTCATTTCCTACTAAGCTCTTATAAGGCACGTGGTTTAGGATGATCCGCGCATCGTAGAGGTCATTGCCCAACGAGAGTGGACTATAACCGTGGCTGGATCAGAAGTATAGAGAGGGAAGGTGGAAATCTTCACCCCTTCACTGGGTACCAGGCAACTATCGCAGTCTGGATCTCACTAGCAATGAGATCTACTGACCTTACCTTCTGCCTGATTGTCGGTGTTTGGGGAAGCATAAAACTGCTCTTCAATAGGTAGGCACATGTCAAGTCCCAATAAGCGCTGTGATTGAAAAGTTGATAGTGTGCTCGGTTGATCCACAAGCTCTCAGTGACGGATGATTTATCTCATTTAGTGGGCAGATTACTTGCACAGCGGCCCCAAGAATCAGCGGGTGTTCAAAGGTATCCTATAAGTAAGGAATGAACATCGACCGCTGGCGAGAGTCCTTAGAATAGTCACCGCGGAACCCGTCACATATTGTTGCTGCTGCTGTGAGGTTCGTTAGCGATAATGTTTTTACTGACCAGCAGTTACTCACAAGCTGTGAACAGTGAATTTAAGTCGCTAATAATTCCAACCACAAAGTCCTCAATGAATTCCAAGCTGACGACATGTATAGCTCGATTCAGAACAGTTTCTCAAGTATTTTGATTTGTCTTTGCATCAGTGCCCATTAGTATTAGACTGTTTCTTGGAAAGACAACGTAAGATCACCATTTTGTAGAAGATCACTTCCCGAGCCCTACCTCCAGCTCTGACTTGTGTTTGATGTCCACAGGTCTCTGAATACACTCCGGCCTGTCTTTAGGCAGGCTTTCAAGACTTGTACTTGCCCTTCGGTGAGGTTTATGGCAAAGCTGTTATCCGTGTCAAGAGGTTCGCCCTCGGCAGAAGTTATACTTGTAATCTCCTTAAGCTGCAAGCCTCTAAGTGGCTTATTAAGTCTAGTGAAGTCTTGCTTTCGCGTAACTTAATAGCATGCTACTGCTCTACTGGTAGATGCCTTTCTTGAGTGACCAATTGCACGGTACTTGCCAACAGCTCAAAGATGTTCAATGTGAGTTGAGGTGTATCACCTTCATGCTGAAAATAGCCAGGCTGGTGGAACGGAGGAACTGTCTATCTAAACTCTCCCCTAGAATTCGATGATTCTTGTAAATGAGGGTTGGCGCTCCACGATCAGTCCGGTGAGCCAGCCAACTACTGCACCTTAGAGCGGCAACGCAATGGGCAAGAGGCCGCTAAGAAACTAAAAAGGCTAGTGGCCGGTGGTTACCTCCGCTTCTGAGCAACAGCACCCGGGCAACTAACTCACCGCCCAACTCTCCGGTGATAACGCCTGGCAGAAAAAAAAGTTGCCCGCTTCCTGATCGCTCTCAGATAGTCCATCCAAAACATCAATCTTCTCACCTCTACCTCAAACATCAGACATCAACCATCATGGCCAAGCGCAAGAGAGAAGATACGGTCAAAGACCGACAGGTCTCGAAGCAACCGACTAAGGCCGTCAAATCCACCCCCAGTCAAGAAAGTCCTGCGGCCACCGCCACCGACTTTCCCGCAATCACTTTGCAGGTGGTGACCGGCTCATACGAACGGGTGCTGCATGGCTTCACTGCCGCTGTTTCCCCTGAAGCTTTTGCAAACTCCACCGATGCCGCCACTGAAACAGCTGGGAACTCCGATCTAGTCCAATTTGTGGACAACTTCCTTTTTGAGGCTCATACTTCTGCAATCCGATGCCTCGCACTCTCCCCGTTGCCCAAGGCAGACTCGAATGAAGCTCCTCAAGTGATCCTGGCCAGCGGTGCCACTGATGAGCGCGTCAACCTCTACTCACTGTCAGCCGCCCCAGTGGCGGTCAATGAAGACTACCCTACTGTGCCGACCCTGGCGGGCAACAAGATTCTCGAAAATCCCAAGAACCGTGAACTGGGATCATTGATGCATCACTCTGCCCCCATCTCAGCTCTCAGCTTTCCCTCGCGCTCAAAGATCTTGGTTGCAGCCGAGGACAACACTATCTCCGTCACCAAGACTCGTGATTTTACCGTCGTCTCGACCATCAAGGCTCCCCACCCTAAAGTCCAGGGCCGACCAAGCGGTGACACAGCTCCTCCCGGCGGCTCCCCATCTGGAATCAACGATTTCGCCGTGCACCCAAGTATGAAACTTATGCTAAGCGTTGGAAAGGGAGAGAAATGCATGAGACTGTGGAACTTGGTAACTGGAAAGAAAGCTGGTGTTTTGAGCTTCAACCGGGAGATTTTACAGAGCGTTAAGGAAGGAAAGTGGAGCACAGGCGAAGGAAGGAGGATCGTCTGGAACTCCAAGGGTGACGAATTTGCTGTCGCATTTGAATGGGGTGCTGTTGTCTTCGGCATTGTAAGTATAGACCTACGGCTCTTGTTACGATGGCGGCATCTTCTGACTGACCCTGACAGGACTCGACACCCATCTGCAGAGTATTCCCTAACCCTCGCAGTAAGCTTCACCAGATGACATACGTCAGCTCGAATTCCTCATCTGCGGACGAAAGCGATGAACTGCTTGCTGTCTCGACCGAGGACGGCAGAGTCATCTTCTATTCCACCAAACAAGTCGAGGATGCGCCGGAGGGAGATGAGTCTCCAATCCCCTTTGCTAAGGTTGTTGCCCAGCTCGGTGGCAGGGCACACGGTTTTCCCGGTAGAGTTAAGGACTTCGAGGTGCTCAGTTTGAAGGACCAGCCAGGGCCCAACAAGGACGACTACTTGGTCGTGACCGCCAACAGCGAGGGGTTAATCCGCGTATGGCTGTTGCGTGGCGCTGAGCTGGTAGGAAAGAAGAAGGCGGCAAAGAAGTCCTCCAACTCTAAGGATGAGAAGGCATCCGAAATTACCCAGGTTGGCCGGCTCTTGAACACCTACGCCACCGGAAATCGGGTCACTTGCCTGAAAGCATTCGTGATGTTGGCGGCCGAGGACTCGGACGACCTCCTCGACTCGGACGACGAAGATCTCGAGGATGAAGAAGTTAGCGAGGAGGAATCTAATAGCGAAGCAAGCGATGATGAGTAGAGTCGTCCTTGATGTATGTTGACCTATATACCCAACCATTGTTGTTAGGCAAAAAGCAGTGTGGATTAGTAGATTGGGGTTGTAAGCTTATGATGCTCATGCTCATGTCTCTTCTGTGTTTGTGTGGTACTGTGTTTCCGCTTATGATATCACTTATCATCAATACTATGCTTTCTGTCTTTCTATTGTGGGTTGTCTCTTTGCATTCATTCTGTTGCCCAATGCGATTGTTGTACCAAGCACGGTGAGTCAAACAATCGATAGCCCGGCGGCCAACTGGTCAACTGAATCCTGCCGCCGGCCACCGCCCACTCGCTCTCCACTGCACAAACCCGAACCCCACTGGCTCAAACCGTATCATATCGCCTCTCCGAGCCCAAGCAGCAATTTTCATCCGACCAGACGACCCTCGATATTCGCCCCTCCTACCCACCCCCTCTTCAACCCACCCTTTCCTACCTAACCCGGTTGTCGTCTCCTGGTTAAATCCGCAATCATGGCTACCAACGGCGATTACACAGACGATGAATCCCAGCCTGGATCCCCCATGCTCGATGCGAATGGTCACGATGACATCGAAGATCAGGAGCCCCTCGACCTCGAGGAGAAGCCCTTGAAGTCTGCGATGAAGAACTCTGGAGTGCCCTCTCTTCCCCAGCCCAAGCGGCCAGAGCTGCCCGAGCAGCCCAACCCAGAGACCCTCGACCTGTCCACACTCACTCCCCTGACGCCCGAAATCATTGCGCGCCAGGCCACGATCAACATCGGTACCATCGGTCACGTCGCTCACGGAAAGTCGACAGTCGTCAAGGCTATCTCCGAGGTCCAGACTGTCCGTTTCAAGAACGAGTTGGAGCGCAACATTACCATCAAGCTGGGTTATGCCAACGCCAAGATCTACAAGTGCGACAACCCCGAGTGTCCCAGACCGACCTGCTTCAAGAGTTTCAAGAGTGAGAAGGAAGTCGACCCGCCCTGCGAGAGAGATGGATGCTCCGGTCGCTACAGGCTATTGAGACATGTTTCGTATGTTCCTCTCACCCTGTCTATCGGGGCCAATGACCCCCTCCGCTAACAGGTAACCTTTTTCATAGGTTCGTTGACTGCCCTGGTCACGATATTCTCATGAGTACCATGTTGTCAGGTGCCGCCGTCATGGACGCCGCCCTTCTTCTGATCGCCGGAAACGAAACTTGCCCTCAGCCCCAGACTTCGGAGCACTTGGCAGCTATCGAGATCATGAAGCTCAGCCACATCATCATTCTGCAAAACAAGGTGGACCTGATGAGAGAAGATGGCGCCCTGCAACACTACCAGTCGATCCTGAAGTTCATCCGCGGTACCGTTGCCGATGGCTCGCCCATTATCCCTATCTCCGCTCAGCTGAAATACAACATCGACGCCGTCAACGAGCACCTGGTTTCGCACATCCCGGTTCCCGTCCGTGATTTCACCGCTTCCCCTCACATGATTGTCATTCGATCCTTCGATGTGAACAAGCCCGGTGCTGAGATTGAGGAGCTGAAGGGTGGTGTTGCTGGTGGTTCCATCCTGACTGGTGTGTTGAAGTTGAATGACGAAATCGAGATCCGTCCTGGTCTCGTCACCAAGGACGAGAACGGCAAGATCCAGTGCCGTCCTATCTTCTCCCGGGTCATGTCCCTCTTCGCTGAGCACAACGACCTCAAGTTTGCTGTGCCCGGTGGTTTGATCGGTGTCGGTACTCGCGTCGACCCCACCTTGTGCCGTGCTGATCGTCTCGTCGGTTTCGTTCTGGGTCACCGTGGACGTCTTCCTGCCATCTACACCGAGTTGGAGGTCAACTACTTCCTGCTCCGCCGCCTGTTGGGTGTCAAGACCGCCGACGGCAAGCAGGCCAAGGTCGCCAAGTTGACCAAGAACGAGGTTCTCATGGTTAACATTGGTTCCACGGCCACTGGTGCCAAGGTTGTTGGTGTCAAGGCTGATGCCGCCAAGCTCAGCTTGACCAGCCCTGCCTGTACCGAAATCGGCGAGAAGATCGCCATCAGCCGCAGAATCGAGAAGCACTGGCGTTTGATTGGATGGGCCAACATTGTTGCGTAAGTTTACCACTGCTGTTTTGCGTCCCTCTAGTGTGGGATAAATGTGGCTAACTCTGTCTCAGCGGTAACACTCTCGAGCCTGTTCTGAACTAGAGCAAGCTATTGGTAGCTTGAAGAGTCTCAACTTGGTCCAACCGGGAGATGGTTGATCGAGACGTTGTAGTCTAGCTGACAACTGGCCTTGATGGATTGAGTCTACTCTGGAATAGAAGGGTTTACGGTAATGAAAGCGCGTGTCGGGTTGATTCCCTGAATAGAGAACGCAGTAAGTCCAATCTTCGCCTATCTGACCTGCCGGGAAAGTACAGGGGGATCTTCATCTCCCGCTGGCCCATCCAGAGGTTTGCAGGGACCAAGAGACCATGCATGCAGCAGGATGGATAGGCAGACTGGAGGTTGAAGTAGCATGGCTGGAGTTGGTGTGCGAAGGCTACTTCTTTTGACGTGTGTTATGACGCTATTCTGTGGAAAACTTTTGCTTCATCTCTTTTTTTCTGTTCATTCTTGTTGTTCGGTCCAAAAAACATGGCCTCTTTGTAGATGCTGTATAGGGGAATGATGAATGCAACGAAACAAAAGTCAAAAGAATTTTGCTTATTAATGATGATACTGTGCATATTCTTATGATAATCCTGGGTAGAATAAAGTATATGGTGGCCTGCTTCCATAGTTACAAAAGATGTGCCTGCTCGTTTGATGATCTGAGGAGTTGACTTCCGAGCATTCATTGTTCTTATTGACAACCTGTCTTGTTGTTTGGCCCCCAGTAACACAGCCGCGGTCAACTCAGGCTGCAAGGCAACAAGACGGCCCCCAAGCTCCGTGTACTCTCCGCTTCCCCCCTCCGCGGTGTTCTTCTTTCTTCATCACCTCTCACTCCGAGGAATCAACCCACTTCGCAGAGCAGATTCTATCTCAGATTCTTGCTGTGCTGAGGACTCCGCCATGTATATCCTCGAGGTAAACTCCCCTGTTCAAAGGCAGAAACCTCTGTCTTTCCTCTTCATGAATAGAAGGAAGCTCGAGCTAACGCGGCTTACCGTGTCCGGTATAGCAATTGGCGCGTCTGCTCGACCGCCCATTCATCCCATGGAAAAATGTTCTCGTCGGGTTCTCTCTGGGACAGTTCATTCTAGAGGGACTCCTGTCTTTCCGTCAGTACAAGGTTTTGCAGCGGACGAAGCCACCCCAGGTTTTGGAGGGCGAGGTGTCGCAGAAGGTTTATGATCAGAGTCAGGTATTTGTCCAAACTGCCTACATCATCTCGACAGTCCACTAACAGGCTCCATCTCATATGGTAGGCTTATGGTCGCGCCAAAGCCAAGTTCGGTTTCTTTGCAGGTCTTTACGGTCAAGTCCAGAATCTCGCGTTCATCTACGGCGATGTTCTCCCCAAGCTTTGGGGGGTCAGCGGTCTCTTGTTGGCACGGCATCTTCCAGCTCGGTTCCAGGGTGAAATCGCGCAGACGCTTTTGTTTCTTTTCGGTTTCAACTTGATCAGTACGGTTCTGTCTCTCCCGGTCTCCTACTACAACACGTTCGTTCTTGAAGAGAAGTTCGGCTTCAACAAGCAGACTGTCAAGCTCTGGGTCACGGACATGCTCAAGGGCCAGATGCTTGGTATCGTGCTGGGAACTCCGATCATCAGTGCGGTTCTCAAAATCATCCAGAAGACTGGCAACTCGTTCTTCTACTATCTCTGGCTTTTTGGTATCTTCATTCAGATCTTCGCTATCACTATCTACCCCATCGTGATTCTGCCCTTGTTCAACAAACTGTCGCCTTTGGAGCCGGGTGCAATCAAGACCGGCGTTGAGAACCTCGCCAAGAAGCTCGAGTTCCCCCTCAAGGAGCTGCATGTCATTGACGGCAGCAAGCGGAGTGCCCACAGCAACGCCTATTTCTACGGACTTCCCTGGAAGAAGCATATCGTGATTTACGATACTCTGATTGAGAAGAGCGAGCCTGAGGAGGTGGTCGCAGTTCTCAGTCATGAACTTGGTCACTGGAGCCTGAGCCACACTACCAAGCTGTTCGGTATTGCCCAGGTGTGTTTCCACTCGCCGTACGTATCTCATGGGGTAAGCTGACGTCAAGATAATAGTTCCACATGTTTTATATCTTTGCGCTCTTCTCTGCTTTCGTGAACAACAAGTCCCTGTACCAGTCGTTTGGTTTCCACAGCCAGCAGCCCATCATGATCGGATTCCTCTTGTTCTCTGACGCCCTTGCTCCCATGGATGCTGTCGTCAAGCTGCTTATGAATATCCTCAGCCGCAAGTTTGAATTCGAGGCTGGTACGTGTTTATCTCCCGCGTTTCCCACCTTGGTTATACTCACTAATAAATCACAGACGCTTTCGCTGTTGGACTCGGATACTCCGCGGAGCTGGCGCAGTCTCTTCTCAAGCTCCAAATCCAGAACCTTAGCACCATGGATGCTGACTGGATGTACGCAAGCTACCACTACTCTCACCCGATTCTTTCGGAACGTCTCAAGGCACTTGGCTGGAAGGGCGGAAAGGTCACCGATCTCAAGGAGGAGGACAGCGAGAAGCCGGTCAAGGCCGCGGATCGCGAGCTGTGAGACCTTTCTTTTTTTTTCCCCTCATCTTGAAACTTTTTGGCGAAGCTCAACCTCTTGTTCTCCATCCATGGATCTCGGCGGCCGTCGAGTAATTTGGTTGATATGAAATATGACATTTCGATGGAATGGTATAAGGAATTCGGTGGATATTCAACAAATGGGATAATAAAACAAACCAATAACAACCTCCAAAAGTTTTCGCCCTTGATGCGCCCAATGCAGTATGCACGTCTAATCTTGCAACCCCCAAATCAATAAAAAGTAAATCCCAGAGAAAAAGCTGATGCAAGCCATCGCCAACCGTATCAACAACCGAACTTTTAGGTGCATAACATTTGTTCCGATCTTCAAGCGTCGGTGTCAGCCTTAGCCTTGGCCCGTTTCTCAGCCAACCTGCGCTCCTTCTTCCTGCGCTTCCTCTCCTCCTTGTCAATGCCTCCAGCAGCGGCGTCGTCACCCTGATCTTGCTCCATATTGACATCCGCATCCATGGGATCCTGAGCATCCTCCACAGCTTCGCCTTCCTGCTGGAACTTCTGCGCATCTTCCCAGTCCTGACCCTGCGCCGCATCGGGGGTCTGCTGCGCATCACCGTCCTCCCCGGCCATGAGCTTCGCCAGGGTCAAGTCCCGCCCCAGCACCTCACCCGCCAGACCCGCCTGCACGCGCTTCAGATTGTGCAACATCAGGTTGGGGGCGGCCGCCGTGGTGCGCGACAAAGGACCATGCTCGCTGATTCCGGCATTGGGTTGCAGCGCAGGGTCTGTAGCGGCGCGGTCGAGGTAGGCGGCGAGGAAGTCGTGCGCGGCCGACTGGGAGATGGGTCTCGAGGAGATGATGGTCGTGGGGGGCAGAGCCGAAGGTCCTTGCGTGGCCATTGTGATAAGAGGTTTCTGTGTTTCGTTTTCGATTCGAGTTGTTCGGTGGGGGGTGGTATCCGAGTAGATGTATGTGGTGTTTGTTCGGGGGCGCGTGTAAAGTCGGCAATGCGGGATCGACTGAGTTCGTGCAGATTGACTTGGGGGTTATGGCACCGTGGTAGATCGGTCCAGATAGTGCACCACCGATTGAACTTTAGGTAAAGAGAGGGAGAGAGTGTGTGGACCAAGTCAGAGAATCTGGAGGAATGGAGAATGCGGCATACAAACCGCGGGCGGGCAGAAAAAAAGTTGGTGTAAAGTCGGAGGTGGTCCGTGCGTCGCCGTTCAATTTTCGTCCGCCGTCACTCACTCTCACTCTGTCTCTGTCTCTTGTCTTTGAACTTCACCTCCTCGAAATCCCCCGTCGGTGACCCGGTTGCTTGCTCGATAGCCGCCTCTCCTGGTCCCAACTCAACCCAGCACAATGCTTTGCTTCCAGTGCCGGGCCGTGCCCGCCAGTCTCCGGTCGTCCATGACCGCGGCCACCAGGTACGTGGATGATGCAGCGATGCCCTTCCAATTCGACTACCAGCCAGCCAGCTAGCCAGCCAGTCCATATCCGCCAATATCATCAACCTCCCCACCACCCCTCCCCTCTACCCCGGGCGCTCGCAACCTCAATCTAGCTGGAGAGCAAGAGAATCACCAACACAACAGCATCACTACCTTGCAAGAAACCCAGACACGCCCAAATCGCTAACCACCCACCATCGCAGACTCCCCATCTCCGCACCCACCTCCGCCGCCCGCGCATCAACAACAACCACGCCCATCCGCACGCTCATCACCACCACTTCCGCCTTCTCGCCTCTTCGCGCACAACTCCGCAACCCCCAACGACCCCAATCCTCCACTATCTTCCCCTCGATCTCCGCCCCCCTTCTCCCCTCCACCACATTCCCCTGCACAACCGCCCTGCAACAATCCCGATCCTTCTCCGCCAGCGCCTCCCTGCTCGGAAAGCGCGCCACCTATAATCCCTCGCGGCGCGTGCAGAAGCGGCGTCATGGATTCCTGTCCCGGGTTAAGACCAGGGGTGGTCGGAAGATCATCCAGCGGAGACGTGCCAGGGGCCGGAAGAATCTGAGCTGGTAGATTGATTTTGTGCGGACGGCTTAGATGTTTGATGGGGTGGGGGTTGATTTCTACTGTCGTGTTTGGCTGTTCTGGTTCTGTTGTGCTTGCGTATCTTATTCTTACACTGAGAGGGGTAACTTGTTTGGATTCTTTGGTTCTTGTTGTGGATGGGGTATGTGGGATTGGTGGGACTCTCATCCGGGGATTATTGATCGGTTTCCATGACGGGAAGGATATCGTTCGGTGATCTGCTGTTACCTACTAGGTCTGTCCTGTGGGGGGAAAGAGTGGTGCGGTAGACTCGATGGGGTTTCGTTTGTTCTGATGGCTGTATTTTACCACCTTTATATTACCTGTTTGTACGATATACATACATCTTTATCTGCATGTGCGAATTTCTTTTTTTCTTGGGAGTTTCAATGCATATGTTGCATGCGAGTTATTCTTTTGGCCCTGCGTTTACAATCCGAGATGGATATTCAGATGATAGTAGGTGGGGAGTTCTTTGGGATTCATCCTCGAATTGATCCTACGGTGACACCAGCTCCAGTTTCTAGATCGCCATTTATTTATGTGTATATATTGGCATTAATGCTTTACACCGGGCGAACTACCAGAATCGACTCGCATGGCTAGCATGATCGCTTTCTAACTTGTCATTAATTCGCGGCGCGTCGTCTAAAGCGCAAATCTCTTCCCCCCCCCCCCCTGTGCTCTACCTTCTGGTTTCATAAGACATATCGAAACATATCAGGAGAAAAGAAGACCTTCACTCGTCTTCCTCGTCGGAGTCATCGTCGGAGTCCTCCTCGTCTTCGGATCCGGTTTCTGAGTCGTCCTCGTCCTCCTCGTCCTCGTCATCCGACTCCTCCTCGTCATCGTTGTCGTTACCGGTCTTCAGACCGTAGTCGTCTTCGAACTCCTTAAGAGCTTGCACCTTGGGCGTGAAGCCGGAGGCTTGTAGGCCTTCCTTGATTGTCTGGATCGATGGGTTAGTTAAGGTTATATTGTGGGCCTAAGAAAGGGAGATTAGGTTGGGGCAACGTACCTCCTCCATCACCGTGGCGCAGGTGATGACGATGTTGGCCGTCGTCGGGTTGAACAGGGGCAAGATGATCTGGCGCAGAGCACCCTTGACTTCCTCCACGCTGATGGCGCGCACCCGCTTGAGCATGTTTTCCTTGTAGTCGCTGGGCAGGCGGCGGACGACCTGACGGATGAAGCTGTCCGATGCGGCGTTGGCGATCGTGGCCTGTTCGTTGGCGAAGCTGACCACGATGCTGCTGATCGCCCCCTCCATCATCAGCGGGTCGAACGCGATGGCCCCAGAAAGGTGGTCTTCGACGATCTGCTTGCTCGAATCGAAGGCCTTGTGGGCGTTGGGCGAACGGTACACATCGAAATTGACGAATCCGGTGTCGATGTTGTAGGCGAAGTTGGTACCGTACGCCAGACCCTTGCCGCGGACGGCGACCCAGAGAGGACCCTCCACGGCGTTCATGTACGCAATCGCGACCAGCAAGGCAGGCAGGTTCGGGTCGTCGTAAGAGTCCAAGCCTCGCGCCGTGGCGTACGCAAAGGAAGAATCGATCGTCGGCATGGGCACCACGTACGACTTGCCGCCGAGGTGCTGGCCAGCCTCGCTGAGCAACGGCCTTCTGGCGGTGATGGGTCGAAGAGGAGCAACAGCTCCCAGCCGCTCAGCATACGGCTTCCAGGCCGACACGGGGTTCTGGAGTTTCTCGAGGTCGGCGATAACCACAACCCGCATGTTCTCGAACCGGAAGAGGCTCTTGCGGATCTCCTCCATGCGCGCAACGACGGATTCCGGCTCGTCAGCCAATTGCTTCTTGATCCGCTTCAGATAGCGGGCCTTGACCAAAGTGCTGCGAGCGCGTACAATGGACTCGGCCGCATAGTGGACCATGACATGCACAGCTGCCAGCATGTCGTCGCCGCTTCGCTTGGAGTCAGGAACATCGGAGAGGAGGCGGCTGGTGATTGCGCGCAGTCTCTCAACATCGAAGATCGAGTTCCAAGAAAGCTCCTGAAGCCATGCGACTGCGGTGCTATACTTCTCCAGCTCCACCTGGAAAGAGATACGCAGCATCTCCGAGGTTCCCAAGCTCCTGGCTCCTTCCATAGAGTAACCAACTGTATCTCTCTCCAACTCAACAACGACCTGTTCGAAGTCGATGGTCTTTCCATCACGCTGGATCGGCAGGTTGAAGAACGCTTCGGTGTACACGGAAAGAAGGGGCCGGAGCTGCACCGGAACAGCTGCCGCTGAGATCAGAAGGGAGAGCTGAACGAAGCTGCTTGGGATGTGCTCAAAGTGTATGAACAATGGCAGATCAGAACCATCAGCATCCACCAAGTTTTGAGGCTTGTTTTCCGGACGTCCCAGTTTCAGGGCCGTACCCGAACGGGCAGTTGTCGTTTCGACGAAATGGATAGATTCAACGCCAGGGATCTGGAAGTTCTCCAGCATCTCCTTAGGAATCTCTTTGTCATTCTCAGCCTTTGCTTTCTCGAGCTTGTCCGCAAGCTTTTTCAAGCCCTCCTCGCCCAGCCGCTTCTTCTGCTCGGCGACGCGGGCTTCTTCCTCCTTTTTGAGGGTCTCGGACATCTTCAAGGACGGAACACCCAAGATTGTAACATGGTTGGCATCGGAAATCCACCTCTTGATGAAGCTGCGCCATTCTCCTTCGCTCCACTTCTCCAATACGTCGTATTCCTTCAAGGTCGATACGTCGAGCATGGTGGACCCGTCCCGTTTCCCAAAGAGGAAGTCAGAGATGACATACTCAGCGAAAGAGGAAGCTGACGTTTCCGTCGAGAACTTCCAGGTACGTCGTTGTCGGTCGATACATTCCCGGAGATACTTCATGTCGAGCTCCTTCTCCATAGCATCCTTGAGAACCTCGAAGAAACGCTGCTCCACCTTGGCGATCTTCTTCGTTTCTACACTGGTCAGGGTAAAGCGAATCTCGATGCTGGGGTGATCTTCGGTGGCATAATACACTGCACTGGCGAGCTGCTCCTTCTCCACCAAGATGTTGTCCAGCAAAGAAGCAGAAGATCCAGCCAGATACAGCAGGGCAACGTTGACAGCCCCGGCTATTGATGGTAAGTATCGGACTGATACAGCGGAGGACGCTTGTTGACTTACTTTGAACGGGGTCCGTGCAATCAGGACCGAGGAATCTGATCTCGATCTCTCCAAAAGACTCGTCTTCTTCCGGGAACTCGACCCTCTGTACGGTGGATTTCTCCAGCGGAGGCGCCTGCTTAGAATCCACCCAAGGGCGTGTGAAAGGCGCATCTGGGCTAGGAATGACATCTAGAATGGTATCTTCGAACTTGTCCAAAACGTTCAACATGTTCTCATGATCTACCTCACCCGTGATGATCAGACACAGGTTCTTAGGCTGATACATTTCCCGATGGAATGCTCGGATGCGCTCCGCCGTGAGAACACGAAGCTGCTCCATCATACCACCGGTCTCATAACGGAAACCTACACCATCTGGGTATGTCAACCGTCGAGCAGTCAAGTCGATCAACTCGGCGGAGTTGTTCTGTACACCCTGCATCTCCGAGTAGACCACACCCGCATCATTTCCAGCTCCATCGATGTGGTGGACCTCGGTATAGCACCCTTCATCGGTCAACGTCGGGGCAATCACATGCTCTAGGTACACAGGCAAGATCTGAGCAAACCCCTCCCAGCCCGCTGTGTCCAGCGTGTACGCTGTGTGGTCAGTGGCAGTCCAAGCATTTGTGCTAGAGTAGACCCGTGTGGCGAGCTTGTCAAGGAATCCTTTGTATCTGTAATTCCGCGATCCCATGAAGCACAGGTGCTCTAATGTGTGCGGGGCTCCCGAGTCATCGTGGATCTCAGTAGCCAAAACGAAGTATCCAGTGACCTTGGGGCCCTTCTGGTCGATGACCACTACCCTCATGCCAGTCCTCGTCGACTCATACTGAACAAACTCGCTGGGTGAGTAGTCCGGCTTGAATCTTTGGAGAAGCTTGAAATGACCCTTCTGGCTTGGCGACATCTTGTTAACTGACCCTGCGAATCTGCGGGGATATGAGTATGTTCCAGGTCTTATGGTCACTCCCCGTATCGAGGAACTAATTAGCTGTCAGCATACCATAATCGACACCTCGTGTAATATTACGCGCGAAGAAGGCTTTAAGACAGCATCATGCAAGCTAGCAATGCTCTCAGGTTGAAACATTGGGGATTGGAAGATGGAAGCACGTTTTTCCTCGCGCCTGGAAATGCTAATAACGCGGAAATCTATGATTGGACATATATGCATAACAATAACAGTAGTTGACGAATACCAGGCAGCTCAAAATGAGGCTGTATAAGCGGGATTTGGTGATCACAGAGAGTGGCGGAGGGGCACGTTTTCGGCCGGATTTTCTTTTTCTTGTCTCGAACTCAAGCACAGGGCAGCGACATGGACTCACATGGATTGAGAAGAGGTTGCCCGAATCAGGCCTCGTAAGAGAAACAGTGACGACACGGTGGGCTCTGCCTGACAGCAGTGTCGCTAAAAGGGATCGGAAGAGTAGAGAAGAGGAGAGAGAGTGGTGAGCAGTGAAAGACCGCTGGGGAAAGGTTGACCTTGAACTGTGACGGTTCGGAGTGGAGTTTTGGGTTCCGATGTTCTGATACAGTAGTAAAGATCACCATGCCAACTAGTCAACAACTATCGGCCTATGACGGAGAGACAACACATTCGAAAATTGGGCTCGAAGTCCTTCTGAGATCACCGTGAACCGTCAGCCCAAGGAATGGAGACCCACGAATGAAGAGGGCAGTGAAACGAAGAAGGCTGCAGGCGTACGTTTGAGTTGATGGCATTCAATCCCAATCGGCCAAGGCGGTGAAGCGGTGAGGTCACATGGACTGTTATCGATCGATCAATTGATTGATTGATTACAAGCTGCTTTTCCCTCTCACACTCCCCTGATTGCTAATTGCTCCATTATCTCCCGTGACCTGTGACATCAGTCGGAGCGGCATTGCAAGGTGATCGCCGTGATAATCGCGCCAGTTTCTCCATTGGCGCTGGTTTCCTGTTACAGTTTCTCTCCAGCTGGTCGCCGCGGAGGACACGATACAAGATGCCCGGCAAGACCTCGGAGCAGGACATCTGCCAATCGGTTCTGACTTTTGTCACTGACGGCGCGTATCCTTCTTCCGAGAAGGTCGTTGCAGCGGAGTTCCCTGTTTCGCTTCTATCAAAGGAATTGGAACTGCTCTCCAAAGCGAGGGAACAAGTTGAAGTGAGTAGGGCCATTCGAGACGCGACCCCGCATCAGACCCAGCTTATCTGAGTCCTCCTCTATACCTATACTAACCTCCTTGAATCTACAGGCCGAAATCAACTCTCTTAGCCGCGAGAATAATTTCGACGCCGACGACTGGATCTCTCAGGCGAAACAGCTCCATGCGGACATTGAGCGCTCCAGGGTCACGGCCCGGGAGATTGTGAAGCAACATGAGGACACCACCCCTCTGCAATTGAGGGTGGAGGATGCCGCTGCTAAGGTCGGACTGATTGAGACTGAAATCGCTTTCAACCAGGCGGTGACTAGTGCCCTCGAGGAAGTGCAGGGACTCTGTCGGCAACTGGAAGATGGCCGTTTAGCGCTCGGAGAGGGTCGGATTATGGCGGTGATCGACACGCTGGAGGCAGCTGAACTGGCTATGAAACAGAATGACCATTTCGCGAACACAAACGTCTTACATATATTGCTGGAGAATGTCGCTGGCCTGCGGAAGCAGATTGTGGATGTCCTTCATTCTCAATGGAATGAGCAGCTCAAGGTTGACAAGCGGGAAGGGCAGTTGTTGGTCCAGAAGGACGGTAAGATCCCAGTCTACACCTTGTTGATGATGGCTTATTACCCTGTACTAATGCGAGATGTAGGCAAGCGCCTCGAAGAAACAATCGCGGCATTGAACAGAATGGAGATATTCCCATCTGCCAGAGACAAGTTCGCAAAGGACATAATGGTGGCTTTACTAGATCCAGTCTTGCTGCGTGGGGACGGTGGTCAAAGCCGTGGGATTCGTCTCTCTGAATCGTCAGTTCAAGTCGAATCGCGGTCATCTCAGGCCTCCGTTCCAGACGTTCTCGATCACGTAGCCAACCTTCTCGGCTTCTTGCGACAGGCTGTACCAGCCTCCGTGGTCGATTCATTTTCTGATTTGCTCATTCCAGCATTGTCTTCAAAGATGGTTCATTCGTGGCTATCTCCGTCGATACCCGTCGAGCTAGAAGGACTCAGAAATTTCGAGCGCATCCTGGATGGCGTTATGAAATTCACTAGATCGGTAGAGGGCCTTGGCTGGCATGGCCATGAAGAGCTTGTTTCGTGGGTGAACCAAGCCTCTCGACTCTGGCTTGCCAAGCGGAGAGTCAACTCCCTAGACCAAGTTCGCAAAGTTCTCGCTGCGAGTCAAGGCACCACTGAACAGGTGGAAAAGGTCGAAGTGGAGATGGTTTCTGAAAAAGATGAAACAGTCTTGGAGAACGCCCCAGCCGACGATTGGGATGCCAGTTGGGATGACGACAATGAAGGTGAAACCGAAGGCAAGGTATCTAAAGGTCAAGACGAGGAAGAAGATGTGAGCGCATGGGGGCTTGACGATGATGACACTGCGGACCAAGACTCAAAGACTCAAACAGGTGCTCCCGCTGACGATGACGCCGGGGATGCCTGGGGTTGGGGAGATGACGATGATGAAGTTCAGCCCGTAAACCAGCCACAGCCCGGCAAACCGCAATCTGGTCGCCCTGTTCATGGCAAAAATGGAACGCAGCCCAAACCCTCGAGGGAGGTTACTCTGACAGAAAGATACACTATCACAGATATACCTCATTCTATCTTGGATATCATCAAACAACAGATCCTTGATTCTCAGGCTATTACTCGACCCGAGTACGTTGACATTCACACTGAAGCAGTTGAAGCCCAAGCTGACACTTTCCAGACACTCACATTCGCGCGTTGTATCGTCTGGAACGGGGTTGCTTGCCCTTCCAACCTTGATCCTGGCCATGTTTAAAGCGACTGCGTCATCCTTTTATGACCATAAACTCAATGCCGGTCAGATGTATCTATACAATGATACCCAGTTTCTTACCGGTGAACTGCGTGCAATCATGGAGGAGCATCAGCTCACACGGCTACAAGGTGACATTGACGCGATGGAAAAATTTGGCAAATTCGCATACAGCAAAGAGATGCAGACTCAGCGCACCATTGTGACCGACCTACTCGACGGCGCCCAAGGGTTTGCACAATGTTCTGAACAACCATACCTGGGCGAGTGTGAGAATGCGGTCGCTGCCACCGTTGACAGAATTCGTGGTGTTTATGCGGAATGGCAGCCAATTCTATCCCATTCAGCACTACTACAATCAGTCGGCTCATTGGTCTCGACTGTGATTAGCAAAATGATCATTGAAATCGAGGACTTGGGTGACATCTCAGAGCCTCAGTCGCAGCGACTGGTATCGTTTTGCAACCAGGTTTCAAAGCTGGAAGATCTGTTCATGCCCGAAGCCAATGACAACACTGAGCGTGTACCCATGACAGCCGTCTACGTGCAAACTTGGCTGAAATTCCAATATCTCATCAATATTCTTGAGAGCTCACTGGCCGACATTAGGTTCCTCTGGGTTGAGGGTGAACTGCGCCTGGAGTTTTCACCCGAAGAAGTGATCGATTTGATTGAGGCTCTGTTTGCTGAATCCGAATATCGACGAAAAGCGATCGCGGACATCCGACGAGAATCGAGGGGTTAGTGGATGGATTTGAGTTGCAGAGGAATTTATGTATATAACAAATCGAGTATCTACGCCATTGGCGCAATGTTTGTTTGTAGATCTTCTGTTATCAGCATCAAGGCGGTCGCGGGGAATCTCCGCGCTTTGCACATCTGGCCGCATCGCCCGCCGTATTTTTTCTTCTTCCTCGACGGAGTTTTTCCCACGGCGACGAATTGCGCCTCTGACAACAGTCTCATATTGAAACCGGTCTTTTCAAAGCAAATCAGTCTCAAAGATGAGTGAGGCTCAAGATTCTTCGTCTGCTGCGGGCGCGCAGAGACAGGTGCGTGTGCAGCTGGTCAGCAAACAGGAAGATATTGCGCTTCCTGAGAACACCGGCCCTATCTTGGTTCCCACTGGTAAGACTATCTACTAAGTTTTTGCGTCTGCTTGCAATACTAATTCTCATGTAATCTGAAGGTCTGCGCAGATATGCACTTTCAACGCTAGTCAACAATCTGCTAGGCAACGACAAGCCGGTACCTTTCGAGTTCCTGATTAACGGCGCATTCCTCCGGACTTCCATCGATGAGTATTTAACGGCCAATGGCATCTCCGCAGAAACGACTCTGGAGATCGAATATATCAGGGCTTTGATTCCCCCGCTTCACATCGCTTCTTTCGAGCACGATGATTGGGTCAGTGCCGTGGATGTGCTTTCTGCGACATCGCCTGCTGCCTCTTGGGCATCGTCATCGGTCTCGCAAGGCCAGGAAAGAATCCTCTCCGCCAGCTACGATGGCCTGCTTCGTGTGTGGGATATGTCTTCTCAGATAGTTGCAACATCGCCATCTGCTGTCGACGGCGGACACAGCGCATCGATCAAGTCTGCGAAATTCCTCTCTCCCAACTCGATCGTCTCGGCCGGTCTGGACCGCACTGTGCGGCTGTGGAAGTACGCCGAGAGCGAAGATGGCTTCTCTGGAAAGATCGCTCCCCAGCTTGAGCTCTACGGCCACAAGTCCGGCATCAACTCAGTGGCCGTGTACGCGCCTTCAAACCGCATCCTAACCGCCTCCTCCGACCACGCCGTTGGTTTCTGGTCGACCAAGAAATCCGACGCCCCGGCTGCGCCAGAGAACCTCCTCCCGTCTGCCGCATCCCGGAACTCCAAGAGAAGAAAATTGAACTCCTCCATCAGCACTGCTCAGCGTGGACCCCTGGCCTTGCTCTCCGGCCACACCGCGCCCGTGTCCGCCGCCATTTTCGACGCCAAAGACTCAACCGTCGGCTATTCGACCTCATGGGATCACACTCTCCGCACATGGGATCTGGTGACCACTGCCCTAGTCGACACTCGCTCGACGTCCCACTCGCTTCTATCCCTCGAGCATCTCCCCGAACACCACCTCCTGGCAACAGGAACTTCCGCCCGCCACATCACCCTCATCGACCCGCGTGCCTCCGCGACAACCATTTCCGCGATGACCCTCCGCGGCCACACGAACGCTGTGGTATCCTTGTCCCGCGACCCGCACAGCAGCTACGGCCTGATCAGTGGTAGCCACGACGGTACCTGCCGGATCTGGGATATCCGTGCCACCAAGACAGACAAGGATGGCGTGGTCGGAGAAAGTGTCTACTCGATCACCCGCAAGAGCCTCGAAGAGGCGGGCAAAGCGGACGCCAAGCGTGTCGGCGGCGAGGGCGTCAAGGTCTTCGGAGTCTGCTGGGATCGGTCCGTCGGCATTGTTAGTGCCGGCGAGGACAAGCGGATCCAGATCAACCGGGGAGAAGGCGTTTTGTCCTCTGCGTAAAGGGGAGGAGGGTGGTTGCACATATGGTTTTCTGGCGTTTTTTCTTTTTCATTTGTAGGATGAAAAGTTTGGTCTTCTTGGCTTCTGGATCGGAGGAGCTACTGTGTGAGCTGGCATATCCCTTAGCAATACACCACTAATTGCTTCTTCTACCGAGAAATGCACAAATCCGTAGTTCGTAATCAGACAGTTGATTTGTCTTATATTGTGATACATTCCATCGGGTTTTGCGGATGGGGGGATGATTCAGAAATATACAGGTTACAGCGGATAATGAAAAGAAAAATGATAAACGCCAATTCCATGCCCTCACAAGAAAAAAGAGCCAAGCGCAAAAGGCCCACCAAATCGAAGCAGAAACCCCCACCGTCTTCTTAACCGAGTCTTCTCTCGATCCGGTTGAGCTTGATAGCAGTTTTGATCTAGTTGGAGTTCATGTTAGCGGTACAGCCACGAATGATGCCCAGCGAAGCATCGTCGATACGGAAGATCACAGCTCACAGCCCATACTAGGTAAGTATGGGCCCTTCCACATGAGCGAGACCATCGCATAGACTGAGCCAAAGGGAGGAATGATAGGAACCCACCTGGCTTCGTGTGTTCTGACCGCGAACGGGCAAGCCCAGCGCATGACGACGACCGCGGTAGGTACCGATATCCTTCAACCGCTTGATGTTGTCAAGGACTTGTCTCCGGAGGTCGTTCTCGATCTTCATGTCGGTCAGGGCGGCCGTGATATCAAGGACCTGCTTGTTTCCCAGTTCACCGATCTTGCATGTCGGGTGGATGTGGAAGCGGGAGAGGAGGCGCGCCGACGTGTGGTTACCGATTCCGAAGAAGGACTCGAGGGATTTCTGGACTCGCGGTCAGATGAGAATGGGGTTTGGTTTGTTTGGCCGGAGGTGGCGGGGGAAGTTGTTGCTTGCCTTGACGAGATTCCGCTCGGGGAAGTTGACGCCTAGGATGAAGACCTGTTGAAGGTTGTTAGCGGTGCGCGGGAGGGGGACTTCGCTTCAATTCAGAGCGTGGGTGGAATGTATAGACTTACCATCTTGTCTAGTACCAAAAGCCTTTGGGCTGGCTATAGGTCGTTCAGGGAAAGGGAAACTTGGACCTCGATCTCGACGCTCTACGCTCTCTCGACTGCCCTGCCTCGATGATTGAGCGCGGGAGAAAATCCGCCGGTGGTAAAGTTTCTCCGGGGGTCAATGACGGTAAGTTTCAAGACGCTGTGACGCTGTGCCGGGTGGTTGTCCACCGCTAATGTCAGGCAGAATTACCCTCCGGCGAACCGCAAATTACACAGAGCATCTTACCGCAATAGGAAAGGTCGGGCTTGGCACCTCCGCAGTAAGTAATGCAAGCTGGCCTCGATGCCGTCCAATTGCTATTCCTTCCGTCCCTTCGTCTGCAACTGCGCTCTCCCCCAGACAATTGCATTCGAGGTTCACGGTCTTGAAGGCATTCTTCAGCAATCATGAACTTCAGAAACCTTTTCTTGTCCTTCTTCCTGGTCCTGGTGGCTGGGTTCGCCCTCGTCCACGCCGAAGAGGCTAAGCCTCGGGGTCCGAAGATCACCAATAAGGTATGATACATGAGCTGAGCGCTTGAGCGCTTGCAACGGAGCGGAATTCTGTATCTCTTTCTTGAAAAAGGGGTGCTAATTGACGCTTTTTTAGGTGTACTTTGATATCGAGCACGGCGACAAGCCCCTCGGCAGAATTGTTATCGGTCTGTACGGCAAGACTGTCCCCAGGGTATGTAAACATCCATCCTGCCATAGCAATCCCATTCGCTACCATATCAAACGCTAACTCACTTTCTCAAATTAGACCGCTGAGAACTTCCGGTACGGCTCTTTAAAATTTTGCTCCAGCTACCCTTTTCTAAACCGCTAACATGTACCCTCCAGCGCTCTGGCTACTGGTGAGAAGGGCTTCGGTTATGAGGGATCTACTTTCCACCGTGTCATCAAGGACTTCATGATCCAGGGTGGTGACTTCACTCGTGGCGATGGTCAGTTAATGCTCCCTGTGATGGCTTAATGTAGCCCGTTCCCATGCTAACCGTACTTCACATTGATCAGGTACCGGAGGCAAGTCCATCTACGGCGAGAAGTTCGAGGACGAGAACTTCAAGCTTAGGCACACTCGCCCCGGTCTTTTGAGCATGGCCAACGCCGGCAAGGACACCAATGGATCCCAGTTCTTCATCACCACTGTTGTTACTTCGTGAGTTCCCTATTGTTTCTTCATGCCAGCGGAACCCGCTTGCTAATCCTTCCCAAACAGTTGGCTCGATGGCCGCCACGTTGTCTTCGGCGAGGTGCTCGAGGGTTACGAGATCGTCCAACAGATTGAGAACGTGCCCAAGGGCCGCGGTGACAAGCCCTCGGAGACGGTCAAGATCGTGAAGAGCGGCGAGCTGCCGTCGGAGGAGAAGGCTGAAGAGAAAGGTAGCAGCCACGAGGAGTTGTAGACTGGCCTTCCTGCGGTCTGCGCTTGCTTCTAGAAGAGTAAAGTCTGCGATGTGCTGATATTTGCTGTATCAAAGAAGAATTGATCTCGGAAACCCCGGTACAACCTTCAGCAATCCCTGTGGCTCCCTCTTCAATGGCCTCACCCATCACTTCTGACAGCTATCCCTACATCTTCCCGAAGATTGCAGCCCTCGTCCTTGTTGTTGGTCTGCTTCTGGTGTTGATTCGACGCAGCACCCCGGGACAGCAAGAGAAGGCTGAAAGAAGTGTTGTCTAGGGAGGATGTCCTCCAATGCAGCAACAGACCCTTACTTTATAGCTTGCAATCATGAGTTACTGGCCTGTTGCAACCAGGGTTGGTTTCCGGTACACTTGATACGTCGTAGGAGTCGCTAGCTCATAGCTCATAGTTCATACTCATGGATGCATACAGGCATTCGGCCCTATCTACACACCGGCTTTTTGTGTGTTTGTAATGCGATTCAGCCTTGTGAGAATAGCTTGTAGCCCTTTCTTTCCAGGACATCAAGGACAAGTCGGTCAGGATTTGAAGAAGACCAACTCAATCAAGGCCGACAACTTGGACATGTTACGCCCTTGCTTTATCCTACCCCCGTCACGGATGGGCTGTGAATCCTTGAAAATGTTGGCAAGGTCCCCATTGCTACCCATGCATCCTCACCCCGTCCCACCAGGCTCAGTGTTCTTGATGCAGCACCGTAGCGACGTGGAGAGGATTCGCTGTATAATCTCCGTACCACGTCGCGCGGCGCCCAGGATCTGGTCGTGAGACCGTTCCAGGGTTTCCAGCTTCGAGTTTCGGACGAATTGACTCTAACGATAGCCGCGCATTCCAACTTTACTTTGTAGATCGAGGAAGAGCCCACCCGGTCGTTGTACGATCTACCAACGCATACGAGCTGAAGAAATCGGATCGGAGCGGTGACCACCACTAGTAGAATTGCATTACAATCTGAAAGGACTCCGCCACAAGCACCTTCAACCCGCGCGATCTTGGTTATTAATAGCATCACTAGAGGTCACCCTCTTCTCTCTTTGAAGTCCTGTTATTCTGTATTTCTGACCAGAAGCTGTGTGTAGCTTATGCACGATGATGGCACGCGAGATACTGGAGGCTGGTTATGCTATGGGTTTGCTTCCTACCGGGAAGGTGAATAATGAATGGAGTACGAGTATTTTCCGATATACATGCAGTGGACACGACAACACCACTGTTTTTCTTCACTTGTTCATTCATTCATGAACCCGTTTGGTGAGAGTTCGACGATAGGAAAGCCGATCAGGTGATTGTGGTTTGGTTTGCCTCCCACTAACCTCGACAACTGTTGCCATTCAATCGGGGATCATAAAATATGATTCTTCAGTGGATTGCTTGATGCGGGTGTGATGATGTTACCATCACGTTGTCGGAGGCGAGGGCATGAACGAAGTCAGCCCTTCTGGATAGACTACATGCCTAGAGTCAAGGTGGTGTGCTTGTACTTATACCCCGTACTTATGGGATAAGAGACACAAGATCCCGTATCCTATATGCCGGATCCAAAACACAAGTAGCAGTACACTCACAAAGTGAGCGGGCCATCTTCGAACATTTCCTCAGCGATTCTCGAAAAAGGTACAGACACACACATACCTTCAAGTCGAGTCCTCATGGCAAACCCTTGGCAAGAGTAATAGAGCGGCAAGGAGGCGGCCGGGCCACGACCAACGAGCAGATACGTCACGGGCTCGGGGAGGAGAATGACCGGACCCCAAAGGGCTCGCTCTCGGTGGGCCCGCTCGGCGATAGGGTAATTTTCCGTACCCACGTACGAGTAATTTTTGACTGGATTCCTGCCTGAGGCGAACAGCTCAAAATCAAAGGCTTGGCCACCGCCGTCGCCGCCCCAAGATTTTTTTTTCGGCCGCCCTCAGATTGGCTCAATCCCTGGTCTGTTAGCCAACTGTAGCCAACTGGTGGGAAGGGGAAAAGATCTGACACTGCGAGGAGTATCTATCTCTGCCATGCAAGATTCCCTTTGCTGCATTGAATTTGGTGCACTGATGACTGCAGATGGTGTTCATCTTATGAGTGTGCGTCATAATAACGACGAAGTTGCAGAGAATTTATGTTCTGTTCTTCTTATCTTCATAGATCAGATAGACAAACAACGTCCACCTAAGCAGTAGAAATCTAAGTGTTTGGACTGGGTCCAGCCCGGACAGAGAGAGAGAGAGAGAGGGTGTCGGCAGCACAGCCAAACAACAACCCGCCACCACCGTGTTTGGCTGGCTCTGGTACGTCCTATTTTTCTTTTGGGAATTTTTCTTTTTTTTTTTCTTTTTTTTTTTTTTACATGGCTGTTTTGCTGTTTTCCCCCCTTCGCTTCGTCGATTCACACGTTAAACCTTTTTCTCTCCCTTCTGGGTCCAGTCGGTTCCCATCAAACAATCCCCCCCATCACCAATAAGCAAGCCTACCCATTAAATGCTAACCGCTGAACAACCTTGAAGATTCTGACTTGGTAGGCACGAAAAAGTGACAAGAAAAGAAGGATGGACGAAGGGTGGCTGTTCTATCTTCCTCACCATCACACCTTGTACTGTACATACATTATAGCCAAAGTAGTAAGAAGAAGATGATTTCTAATTAGTGAATTTGTAGTCATCCTTTCTTTGCCTCTTTCTAATCTCTTCCCACAAAAAAACTCTCTTCTTCTTCCTTCTTTTTACTCCCTCTTTAAACCAAAAAAATTACCACCCACATCCCACCCCCCTCTCCCTCCCCTCCGCTGCTAAAATCCAAATCTGGTTTCATTTTTTTTCCTCTCCTCTCCTCTCTCCCTCTTCCTCCCCCCTCCCAACATATCTCCACACCGTATCCTCACCAACTCTCCTACCACCTTCTACCACCCTTTTCCTTCTTCTCTTTTTTTGCTACATCGTAATAGAGGTTTAGATCTGGGAGATCGCCTTGTTTTGCACTTTATCAACTTCTCCCTTAAGGTCTCTCTTTACTCCTTTCTTTCGTCGTCTTCTCGGACACTGTTACTTCCTGTCTTATTTGGTCTCTTGTGTATTGCCACTCAATAGACACAACGGGATTTTTTCATCTGACGTCCTCATTCCTTTCATCTTCTATACAGAACAGAAAAGGAATCTTTTCTCGGACGCGATCCTGGACAGCAGACTGTAATTGCTGTACATCTTGAATCCTTCGCAAAAAAAAAGCACAGATTTTTTCTCTTGTACGTCTGACATCCGCTACGCTTTGCGCCGCACCTACGAAACAAATTCACTGACGGATCTCCATCTGTCTCTTCCAGTCCGTGAATTTCCGCAAATATGGCCGACGGTTTGAAGATGGGAAACCTTTCCCTCAACGAGTCTCAGCACGCCCCTGCTGCTCCCGCCAACACGGGTCGCGCTGCCTACATCCCTCCTCACCTTCGTGGACGCCAGATGGCTGGTGCCAACATGGACGGTGCTCCCGCTCCCGCTGCCGCTCCCCCTGCCCCTGCTGCCAACAACTCCTGGGGTAACAGGTACGTGCTTTTTCTATCCCCCTACAATTCCACTTGTTCTGTGGCACGAAAATAGGTTGCCTCCTCAGAACTGTCCACAGCGGGCTGACTGGTTTGCTTTGACATGACAGAGGAGGCCCTCGTGGTGGCAACTGGGCTAATGCTAACGCTCCTGATTTCAGCCCTCGCGGTCCCTCCAATGGTAACCCTAACTGGACACCCCAAGACGGTCAACGCCGGCCCTTTAACCCAGATGCTTACGGAAACCCAGGTCACGGAGGCTCCTATGGCGGTGGTAGCTCCGGTGGCTCCGGTGGCTCTGCCCGCGGATCCGGAGATGGCCAGTGGCGCGACGGCAAGCACATCCCCGGCCCTGCCAATCCCCGCTTGGAACGTGAATTGTTCGGAGTCCCCAACGATCCCACCAAGCAGAACACTGGTATCAACTTCGCCAACTACGATGATATCCCCGTGGAGGCTTCCGGTCACGACGTTCCCGAGCCGGTCAACACCTTCACCAACCCTCCTTTGGATGATCACCTGATTGCCAACATCAAGCTGGCTTACTACCAGACCCCCACGCCCGTCCAGAAGTACTCCATCCCCATTGTCATGAACGGCCGTGATTTGATGGCTTGTGCTCAGACTGGTTCCGGAAAGACTGGTGGTTTCCTGTTCCCTATCCTGTCCCAGGCTTTCCAGCACGGTCCCTCGGCGGCCCCCGCCCAGGCGTCCGGTCAATTCAGCTACGGCCGTCAGCGTAAGGCTTACCCCACCTCCCTCATTCTGGCTCCTACCCGTGAGCTTGTCTCCCAGATCTTCGATGAAGCCCGCAAATTCGCCTACCGCTCTTGGGTTCGCCCTTGCGTTGTCTACGGTGGTGCCGATATTGGTTCTCAGCTCCGTCAGATCGAGCGTGGCTGTGATCTTCTTGTCGCCACTCCTGGTCGTCTGGTTGATCTGATTGAGCGTGGTCGTATCTCTCTGGTCAACATCAAGTACCTCATTCTTGACGAGGCCGATCGCATGTTGGACATGGGTTTCGAGCCCCAGATTCGCCGTATCGTCGAAGGCGAGGATATGCCCCACGTCAACGACCGTCAGACTCTGATGTTTTCTGCCACCTTCCCTCGCGACATCCAGATGCTGGCCCGTGATTTCTTGAAGGACTACGTCTTCTTGTCTGTTGGTCGTGTTGGTTCCACCTCGGAGAACATCACCCAGAAGGTTGAATATGTCGAGGACCACGACAAGCGCTCCGTCCTGCTCGACATCCTCCACACCCACGGTACCACCGGTCTCACCCTGATCTTCGTCGAGACCAAGCGTATGGCCGACTCTCTGTCCGACTTCCTGCTCAACCAGCGCTTCCCTGCGACCGCCATTCACGGTGACCGCACCCAGCGTGAGCGTGAGCGTGCCCTGGAGATGTTCCGTTCCGGCCGCTGCCCCATCCTGGTTGCTACCGCTGTTGCTGCTCGTGGTCTCGATATCCCCAACGTCACGCACGTCATCAACTACGACCTGCCCACCGATATTGACGACTATGTTCACCGTATCGGTCGTACTGGTCGTGCTGGTAACACCGGTATTGCCACTGCTTTCTTCAACCGCGGCAACCGTGGTGTCGTCCGTGACTTGATCGACCTTCTCAAGGAAGCCCACCAAGAGGTCCCCTCCTTCCTGGAGAGCATTGCTCGTGAAGGCAGCGGATACGGTAGTCGTGGCGGTCGCGGTGGCCGTGGCCGTGGTGCTAACGCTACCCGTGATATGCGTCGCATGGGCGGCGGCATGGGCAGTGGAGGCGCCTCCTTCGGCGGAAGCGGTGGTAGCTACGGTGGTCCTAGCGGTGGCTATGGCGGTGGCGGCTTCGGCGGTCCTCCCTCCTACGGCGGTGGTGCTGGCGGTGGCGGCTACGGCGGCTACAGCGGCGGCGGCGGCGGTGGTGGTGGTAGCTACGGAAACCCTTCGGGCCCTACTGGACCTTCTTCCTGGTGGTAAACCCGAAGTTGTGTTCTCTGACGAGGCCGTCGGGTCTGATTGGCTCCTTTCATCTTCTCTTTTACCTCTCCTTGTTGCGGATACGATCAGAACGAGCCCCGAGTCTTCTACCCTTCCTCCTCCCCCTCGATCTTGCTCTCGGGCCGGCTTTGTCATGACTGCCACGACTTCCATCTAGACTTCGTTTGTTCTCTTACATGTGTTTCTGTCTGATGTCCTTTTCCCGTTCTATGTGCCGGTGTTTTCGTTTATTTCTTTGTCTTTTTTTT
The DNA here is from genome assembly GCF_003184865.1 of Aspergillus homomorphus CBS 101889. Classification (NCBI taxonomy): domain Eukaryota; kingdom Fungi; phylum Ascomycota; class Eurotiomycetes; order Eurotiales; family Aspergillaceae; genus Aspergillus; species Aspergillus homomorphus. Next base: position 115,428 of record NW_020291928.1, on the reverse strand, counting down.
TTCATTTGCCGCTGAGCATTCTGTTATTTTCCTTGTTTTTAGACATGGGTTTTCGATGCGGTCCGATCTCCTCCTCTCGCTGCTCCTGGTTATGACCTTTTCCTAATCGAGAGCATTTGGGTCGGGCATGGATGTCATAGAATGCGTTTGTGTTTCTCCTGTGACCGCTTCCATCAAGATACCCTTTTTGTTCTCGGGCGGCCCTGTGGAGATCTGCTTGAAACGACGCGTGCCGAGCGGGAGTGCTGGCTTTTCGTGCTCTGAAAAGTGCTTTTATGAGTTGTTCTCTGCTTGGTGCTAATCAACTGCATCGACCGTGTCTCGCAACATAGATTTTCTTCCAGTTTCGGTATCTCATGGCGGATTTCCATTTTTCATTTCCTCCCTTCTACCACTGTGATCTGCTCTCTGCCTGTGTTTCTTTCTCCGGGCTGGGTGGCTTTTACTGCAGCTCGGGATGGTGTTTCCCGGTTTGCGCAACTGGTCTTGTGCCATGGACTGAGGAAGGGCTTTCCTTTCGGAGGCCTGTCTCATCTTTTTTTCCGCGGGCACTGGTGCCTCTGCTACTGCATCTCTGGGAATGGCGGTGTATTGGGATCACAGAAGGGAACGATAGAGATGGCATCTCTCATATCTGCTTTTTTGCATTGTGTGTGGCGTTGGCTTGAGCTACTGTGGCCACAAAATGATTCTCTGCATCGGGGTCCGTGGAGGCTGACATTGAATGGGCTCTCTATTTCTGTTTTCATAACTCGGATCCGTGGAGGATACGCTGCTTTTGACGGCGCTTCTTTGTGGGTGTCATGGTCTCTCAGGTCGGTAGCAGTTCGGGGACAAAACACTGTTCATGGGGATGGTGTATGTCGCCTAGAAGGAAGCTACTAGCTATTTACTCCTTAACTGAAAAAAAGTTTGATTCATGTATGTGCATTGATTTGGCTGTGATGTAGGATCTCGTAGACATGGTTCGAGGCTGTAAAAAAGTATTCTTGCTTCTCACTTTCAAAGAATGAGTACTGTTATCAGTGTCCGGCGCTGACGCGTCTAGTAGATCTTTCTTTGGGTGCATCTTTTGTAGGATTGATCGGTTACTAAGTTACTGAGATATATAAATCATGTCAGGTCCAAGGTTTGTATTGTCCTAGTCCTCCTCAAAGTAAGGTGGGAATATATACTTCTATGGATCGCTCTTGTAGAGTATTCTGTAGTCAAGAAGTTCTGTTCTGAGTAACACGGACAGGTGCTCACTAGACAACCACGTCGAATAATCGGTGAATGTCGGTGATCAACTAAATAAACTACTAATTGTTCGTAACCTTTATAGCACCTTGTTTTTGTGAATATGAATACTAGTAATCAAGTCAGATCTGAAAGAGAGCGCGACTTGGGACTCGGGACTCAATCATTCATTAGTCACACCCGCATCTGGATGGGGGAGTCCTTGAGCCTGTCTTGAGCCCCCAATCAATTAAGGGCGCCCAGAAAGTGCCGGATCAGCACAGCATCCATCGCGGTCCAGCGTCCTCCCTTACCCAAGCGTCCTTTCTCTCTCTTTCGTTTACACACAATCCTACTCGTGTTATCGCCAGCAACTCCCTTCTCATTCTGCGCATCCTCCTCAATTCCTCTCCATCCCCCCACACCTCCTCAAATCAAATCTTTCTAGCCGTCGCGACATTGATAAGTCCTCCTTCGAGTCTTCCCTCAATCGCCCGCGTCCGTTATCGATCAATCGTCCGATCCATCCTATCGCCCTCGACTCCTTGCCTTTGCGCGATCTGCCGCCCTTCAGGGCATCGCAACAAACCAAAGCCACATTGACTCTATTCTGAAGACTCCTTGGGCTCGTCCGAGCGAAATAGCGTCCCAGTCTGCGGTGATCTCTAGAACCCCAAAAAATGGCGGAAGTCGAGAGCAGCGTCGCGGACGAGTCGGTGGCCCAGTCCGAGGCTCAGGATGAGCAGCAGACCCATAACATGACGGTCGGAATCCGGCGTCAGGCCAACGGCACGATCGGATCAGTTTACTCGGGGAATAAGATCCGGCACCTGAAGAAAGAGGATGGAATCCCCCTATGGCGCAAGGACATCCAGTATCAATTCTTGAAGCTCGTCTTCGAGGACAAAACCCCGGTTTTCACTCGCTGGCCCGACGGGGAGAAGAATCTGGACTTTGCCGATATCTACATCGATGCTATGGCGAGGAGCAGCAAGACGAGCAAGATCCTGAAGGATAAGTTGCAGAACGATAAGCAGGCTGCCATCAGCATGGCTATGGTTTGTCTGCTGGTCAACTTTGGCCGGATGAATACTACGCTTAACTGTATGATATGGTCTATCTTCTTATCATGTGCTGTATCAATGCTAATGCTTGGATGCCGCCTAGTTTTTCCCGAGATGCGTGCGCAGTTGCGGACCTACCACTCCATTCCTTCGCTTCAAGCCCACCAGGACCCTAATGCCTACAAACAGCTGCAGGATGCCCCGCGTCTCAAGTCGATCCTCAAGGGTGCCTCTGAGGATGTCGATCAGCCCAACACGCTTGACAGGATCAAGCGCCAGTCAATTCCTCGCACAAACCCTGTCAATCTGATCTTCGTTCTAGCTCAGTATGCTCCCAAGGTGTCTGAGATGCACTTCTTCCCTCCTCGCGACTTCTTTGACTTGGTCATGAGAGGCACACTCAGTAGTCGAAGCAGGGCTAGGGCCTTTCTCTGGTTGATGTGGTGGTATTTGGAAAGTGATTTCAGCGCCGAGGCAGCCCTTCGTAACCCCTTTGGCAGTGGTCTGGATGGTGAAGGCACCGGCGGCTTACCTATTAAGGTGCCTCAATTTGAGAGTCTTACCGAAGAGCAGGCCAACGAGGAGAATGTGGACACCCAGTCCGAAATAGATTACGGTGAAGCCAAGCGCTTGGAACGGAAACGTGAGTGAATGCCATCACCTTGATCAATGCAGGAAGTTAACAAGAGTCTACAGGCATCCTGGAAGAAGACGAACCACTACCCAGAGTGCCTAAGCGCTCCAAGAAAGGTATGCCGCGCGCCTTCCTGTCTCACCTGCCTACGATCACTAATCTGGCTGTCAGGTTTGCCTGAGCTATATGACGACGAAGCATCAGGAGATGTGTCTGGTAAGCATTTTGTTTCATCAATCTCCCATTGTTCTCTTCCCACCATTTATTTAACATCAATCAGGTCGCGGTGACGGGCGCTTGTCCACCATGTCCACGCCAATGCATCCGTCAGCCAAGCGCCATCCGCTGGACGACGAGGATGAGTACCAAACACCTGGGCAGTCTGCGCGCTCCCGGTCCAAGAGGCCTAAAAGAGAGTCTTCTATCAACCGTTCTCTTGGTCAGCAGCGTCTCATCTTAAGAACCAAGATGGAAAACACACCTGACGCTGCTTCTCCAGCTCCTCCAGGTTCGGGTCACCCGATCTTGAATCGATTCGTTACGGAAGGCACGCAACCAACCTCCGCCCGTCGGCCACGGCCGCTCACTCAACATCAACTCGCTGTCGAGCAGAACCGCCGACAACGGATTGAGTACATCTTAGCCAAGCGCAAGAGTGAGGCGTATCGAGTGCTGCGTGCGAAACGAGAAAGCGAGATACCCATTGTACGCTACGGTCGTCGCCTCTCGAATATCCCGGAGGGCTATGACACGGACGATGAGGAGAAGGCTTGGGGCAAGGGCGGACTGGTGCCGAAGCCCGACGAGGAAGAGGATTATGGCGAAAGTGCTAGCTACTTCCTGTCTGTTATCCGCAAAGCTGCAAGACGCCTGGATCGATGGGACTACGATGATGCCAATGGTCCTCGGCGGGATCGCAAGGCAGAACGTGAGGAACGCCAGAAAGCGAGGGAGATGAGGCTTGCTATGGAGAACTCGGGTGATCTTGCCGGGCGTATCCCCTCTTCTGCTCGTAGTCGAGCTCGTGCTGCTCGCAACGCCAAGCGCAAGCTCGCCAATGCGGCAGCCAATACCCCCTCCGCCAAGGAGCCAGGCGCTGCAACCTCCTCACGGGCCAAAGCCAACCGGAGCCGCTCCCAGCGCGAGGCTGGGGCTGCAGTGGCGGCTACCCCAGGCGCAGCCAAGGATGGTCTGGACGTACCTAGCCGGGACCATGAACTTTCACCGATGCCTGGCTCGACCCACCTGGGGGATGATGTTGAGGGTGAGGAAGGACTGGACGACATTGACCGTGAACTCCTCGGCGAAGGGAGTGGGGACGATGAAGGCGCTCCGACCCCAGCTGCTCGCACGTCTCGACCGGCCGACGCTGGCTATGAGGATAGCTTCATGGAGGCCGGAGATGCCGATGAGGATGTGGAAGGTCTCTCGTCCGACGACAATGACGATGAGGAGGTTGATGACGAAGATCTGGATGAAGGAGAAGCAGAGGCGGACGCGGACGAGAATTCATCCACACTCGAAGGCGGCAATGGGTATGCAGCCAGCGAGACCTCTTCCGTGGCCGGCGGGGAGGGCGACACAATCCTTGCTGATGATAAAGATGAGACTATGACCGATATATGATCGTAGCTCTCTGGGCTTTGGGCCAGGCTTGGGACTTTTCGTGCGTTTATCCTCCATCGAATCACTTCCGATGTGCGTTTGTTTCGACCGACGCTTATCTGGCCTATGAATGTTCGGCACTTTCTTTTCTATGTCCCATTATCCCCCAAATCTCTCTTTCCCCCTGTCCTCTCTTATGTCCCGTTTAGTGTACGATTATCCCCCTGACATCTGAGTTTATGCGTCTACCTTGATACTCCATATGTTCTCCCGCCCTTACCCCCTTGCGGAGGCGATTGTAATGGCACGTACCGTATTCAAGGTCTATTGGGGGTCCTCTATAGAGCTAGGTGCACTCCAGATAGAAACACCTCGGGCCCCGCTTTCCTTTGACCACTTAAGTGCCAGTCGAAGAGCTACACGGAATACCCGGTACAGGGTTTGCGGGAATCGTGATCAGAATAGCCCACTGCACCACGCACGTATGCACTTAATCTGCGGGGAAAGAGGTGGGGTATGCAGCTAGAGACAGTTCGTTGGTTTGGGGGCTTTGTTGTTCATGACAGCCGATAAGCTTCTCCTCTCTAACTCCTCTGTTCGTATGATGGGGTTGGTCATTTCGGACATTGTTGTCGGGGGTTGAGTGTAATGACACGTGTTGTAGACCGGATGCAAGGAGGAACCCGATTCAGGAACGGGGCAACAGGTCGGGTGTTGCCTGACAGTTCGGAGCACGCGTTCACATGCTTGGTCCAGGAGTAGATCTGTTGTTGTTATGTATCCTGCTGATGGTGCCTTCAAGCTGGACTGTCCTGCTTGCTTATTCTTGTCGGGGTGTTTCAGCACTTACTTGCATGGGAAGGGTGCCAAGTGCCAGAGATGAGTGGTGAGATTCAGATTCTTGTTGGGGGGACGAAGGGGGAAAGAGAAGGAGAAAAGAGAGAGAGAGAAACTGAGGGAGGGACCCGTGACGTTTTTGCATGTGATCGAAGACTGTACTTGTACTTGTACTGTACCTCAACTCACCGGCGGTTGATTTCCTCCTCCTCCTCCTTCTCCCACCCCCAACATTTCTGAGCTTCCCCTCCGTTTACTTTTCTTCGTCCTTAACTGTAACTACGGTACCCACCCTCCATTGCGAAGGCAAAGTCTGTCTTACAGCTATTCTTCCCTTCTAGAATAGTTCACATTCTTTCAATTGCTGTTCTTGTTCGTGCTCCTTATTATATACTTGTCCTCTCATCCTACCAAATTCTCCCTTCCTCCTTCTATTTCTCTCTCGCCTTCGTTGTGCCGATCCACTGCAGATCCTGCACCCTTCTTTTCCAGTTTCCAGTGTCCACAGTCCACAGTCCACACCCACACAGTCTCAGACAGTTCCTCGTACTGCTCGTACTGCTGCTCCACCGAGGTGTTAGCTCTGGCAAATCGGTTCGTGGTCCAATCTTCCCGTCTCTCTCCCAGTCTCTCCTTTGCTCGTCTTCACTTCCCCACCTCGACCACACGACGTTGGCTGGTAGAATCGTCATCTACATCAGATGGCAATTGGGCCGTGTCCAGACTTATTCGGAATTGAATAGCCACTGAAGCGTCAGCCCAACTTCTCTTACTAGAGGGTTATAACCCTTCACGACGTCGACGAGCAAAAAGACTATCCGCCGTTATTCACCCTGTCGTCCTCAGTCTCACCGATCTCACCTTCTGGTTCTCATTGAGCTCGAAATCCCTCGACAACATCCTCGCCTGTCATGTCTGATGAACCCACGATTTTTCGCCCGCGTCCACGGCGCGTGTTCGACCTTACCCCCGAAGAGCCCTCCTCCCCGGCCGAACCAGCTAATCCGGACCTGCTGAATCCCCGCGAGGCCAATTCGACGAACGTGAGCCGCAATGTCTCGATCATGAACCTGACATCGCCGACCCTTTTCGGCATCTATTCACCGACCGCATTCGAAGGCTCCCGCGACGACTCCTCGCCTTGGGGCACGGAAGCCAACTCTCCAGAAGCTTTGAATGCTGGCGTTCGACCAGTCATTCAAGGTCCGGCCCCGGGGAAGCTGCAGCGGACGCGGTCGCGCCTCAGTCAGGGACTCTTCCGCGGGGTCATCCTGCCCCAGGCGCTCAAGAGCGCCTTTCTGCTGGGCTTTGGGGTGGTTTATGGAATCATCACGATACACTTGCACGAGAATCATTGGATCACTCCGGTGAAGCTAGAGAACGTCCATTACTACGGATCCTGGCAATACCTGGCATTCTGGGGGGTTGCGGGAGTTATCCTAGGCAACGTCCTCCCGTGGTTCGATCAATTTTCCGATGAGCTGTTCACCAGCGGCAAGCAGAGTGCCCCCTCGACAAGTGACGAGGACACGGTCGATCGTACACTGTCCTGGGTTGCGGCGGTCCGCAGCGTCGGGGCTTTTGTTGGAATTGCATTCGCTATGGTAAGTGATGCCATCTCTAGTGTGAAATAATTTGTCGGATGGCTGACTCTACTTCTGATCTCCAGCGCCGACTCCCCTGGGAATCTACGACCCAGGCTTCGGTGACCCTTGCCCTTGTGAACCCTGTTCTATGGTACCTCATCGACCGCACCCGGACAGGGTTCGTCCTGTCGTCCATTGTTGGATTGGCCGGGATGGGCGTTGTGTTGGGCGTCAACCCCGATCTGGTGCCATCCTCCCTGGAGCCCTCGAGCCCCGCCATCCTGTTGTCGAATGTCACGGGGCGAGATTTTGGCTGGGACTTCGGAATGACGCAGGAAAGCATTGCTGTGCGGACATGGATTGCCAGTGTGCTGTTCTGCGCCTGCGTTTGCTTCGGAAATATTGGGCGACAGTTGGCCATTGGCAACTCCAGCAGAGAATCGCTCAAGAAGTGAGCGTTTTTGAGCCGGCGACTTTTACCTCCCCTTTCACGATAATTGACCATCATCGCTAGTAATGCCTTTGTATACACCGCTCTCGTCTTTTGCTCTCATGTTTCGGGCTTCTCCCCTTCTCCATATGAATTTCCCCCAGTATTTTCCAGTAGGACAGAATGGTCTGATACCAGATAGAATTGATACCATGAGCGCAGCGGATCTAACGACCGCAGCGACGAAAGTGAGGGCTTGGTTACGTTTAATTGGGTACTACGACGCAATTTCATCAAGAGGCATCAAAGGATTGTAGAATCAATCATTGCAATCCCTACTATGGAGTTCAAGCAGGCACTGCACCCAAGATCGACACTCTGCTAGAGAGCAGTTTGTCTTCATTCTGTTTGACGATTTCCGTACTTCATAGGTTATACAAGTATATCCTCGTAGGAACGCTTTTTTTAAGAATGTTGTTATTTTGCGTTGTTCATGTGAAGAAAAAAAGAAAAAGAAAAAGGAGGAAGCCGCGCCAAAGGGTGGCTTTTGTAGAGAATGTGGGTGGTCTGTGCACCGGGTCAGGTGACTGATAGCCGAGTTCTCAGCTGAGCTGCCAGCTGATGAGCATACTGAGTCAGCTAGACCTTTATGCGGATGCCGGAGTTTTGTGAACTGATGCAGTGCGGGCAGCCTCGACAGCAGTATACCTGAACAGGAAAGGCCCGTGTCCACCTATCGTCCATCCGATCTATCAGCTGGTTTCCACTGCGCCAGTGCCAACTTACAGTGCCGAGTTAGTAATCGCCACTGACTGTCATCGACCTCAGGTCCGAAAGCGGCGAAGGAACCCCGCGGCGGGAGCAGCCATGAAGCAACTCAGAAGAAGAACCGCACATGCAACCTGCAACCTGCGTCCTTCAATCCTCTTTTCCTTCGCGGTCTGCCACTATCTAACGCCAACTCTCTAATTCTCCGGTTCCTGATCCTTGGGGACATATAACTTTCCTTCATCTCTTCCTGTCACTCCTTTGCTCAATCATCTTATCTCTTTCCCGCGGAGTTTGGAGGTATGTGCTCTGCTTTTCCCGGCACTAAACCAAGCCCATCGGAGCTTCCCAGGTTCCTTCCAATTGATCGACCTGGAGGGGTTGTGGGGGGGCTTCCTCTTCACCTGAACATTTTTTCCCCTCCAGCATCGTCACTCCTCTTCCTCTCTGACTTGTTGTCTACTCCCAGTGTCTGTCTCACTGTCAGTGTCTCTCAGGATGTCTCAACAAAAGTCTGGTAAGTTCAGAAATGTTGTAGACCAGCCCGGGCAGCGTCACGGTTCGCCTGTTAGTGGTATTGGTCCGGTCGCTGTCTCCACATCTGATGAATTGATTGAAGTCTGGGGCTGACTTGCGACCGTTCTTTTCAATTGATAGCCATCCTCTCCGTCTACGATAAGACTGGTCTGCTCGACCTGGCCAAGGGCCTTGTCAAGCACAATGTCCGGTTGCTTGCCTCCGGTGGTACGGCGCGGTTGATTCGGGAGGCGGGCTTCCCTGTCGAGTGAGTCATCATCTTGAGCGGATGTGGTCATGACCGCGGCCATATTCTCTTCGTTCGTTTCAGCAGGATGTCGAGCTGATGGCCGATTAGAGATGTCTCCGCCATCACTCATGCGCCCGAGATGCTGGGTGGTCGTGTCAAGACCCTCCACCCCGCTGTCCACGGTGGTATCCTGGCTCGTGACATCGAGTCCGACGAGAAGGACTTGGCCGACCAGAACATCTCCAAGGTGGACTTCGTTGTCTGCAACCTGTACCCCTTCAAGGAGACGGTGAAGAAGGTCAACGTCACCATCCCTGAAGCCGTCGAGGAGATCGATATCGGTGGTGTGACCCTCCTCCGTGCCGCGGCCAAGAACCACGCCCGTGTGACGATCCTCTCCGACCCCCAGGACTACCCTGAGTTCCTGAAGGAGCTCGAGGCCGGTGATATCACCGACGCCAGCCGCAAGTCCTATGCCCTCAAGGCCTTCGAACACACTGCCGACTACGACACCGCTATCTCCGGCTTCTTCCGCAAGGAGTATGCTGGCAACGGCGAGAAGCACCTGGCTCTGCGCTACGGGACCAACCCCCACCAGAAGCCTGCGGCGGCCTTTATGGTGGAGGGCAGGCTTCCCTTCAAGGCCCTGAATGGGTCTCCCGGCTACGTCAACCTCCTGGACGCCCTCAACGCCTGGGCTCTGGTCAAGGAGCTCAAGCAGGCCTTGGGCTACCCTGCGGCTGCTAGCTTCAAGCACGTTTCCCCCGCCGGTGCTGCTGTCGGTGTGCCCTTGAATGAGAAGGAGCGTAAGGTCTACATGGTTGACGACATCCCGGGTATTGAGACTTCCGGCCTGGCTCAGGCTTATGCTCGTGCTCGTGGTGCCGACCGCATGTCCAGCTTCGGTGACATTCTCGCTCTGAGCGACGTCGTCGATGTTCCTACTGCCAAGATTGTCTCCCGCGAGGTCTCCGACGGTGTGATCGCCGCCGGTTACACTCCCGAGGCTCTGGAGATCCTGTCGAAGAAGAAGGGCGGCAAGTACCTCGTTCTTCAGATGGACGAGAACTACGTCCCTGCGGCGGAGGAGACTCGCACCCTGTACGGCGTGCAGCTCACCCAGCACCGCAACGATGTCGTCATCTCCCCCCAGAAGACCTTCAACACTATCATCACTCCTAAGGACCTGAAGGGTCTTCCCGACTCTGCCGTGCGCGATCTTACCGTCGCGACCATCGCTCTCAAGTACACTCAGTCCAACTCTGTGTGCTATGCTCTCAACGGCCAGATCATCGGCCTGGGTGCCGGCCAGCAGAGCCGTATCCACTGCACTCGTCTGGCTGGTGACAAGGCCGACAACTGGTGGATGCGCTTCCACGACCGTGTCCTGAACATCAAGTGGAAGCAGGGCACCAAGCGTCCCGACAAGAGCAACGCCATTGACTTGCTCTGCTCGGGCCAGACTCCCCGCAACGAGGCCGAGCGGGCCGAGTATGAGCGTGTGTTCGAGGAGGTCCCCGCACCTTTCACCGCGGAGGAGCGCGAGTCGTGGCTCCAGAAGTTGAGCGAAGTTGCTGTCTCCTCGGATGCTTTCGTAAGTCGATACTCTCTCCCTGACACGCGAAACTATGTAGCTAACCTGCGGTCCAGTTCCCCTTCATTGACAACGTCTTCCGTGCCGCCCGCTCGGGTGTCAAGTACATCGCTGCGCCCACCGGTAGCCAGAACGACAGTGCCGTCTTCGAGACCTCGGAGAAGCTTGGTATTGTCTTTGTTGAGCAAGGCACTCGTCTGTTCCACCACTAGAGTGATCTTGATGGGGAGGATTTATGCTAAGATCACACCTGCGACGGTTGTGTGTTTATGATGATTTAATACCTGAAACTGTGATGATCCGAGGCCTGCAATAGCGATATCCCAATTCAAAAGTGCCTCGTTATGAGAGTTTATACTCGTAGACAGACTCTCGAGTCATCGATTTATCCCGTACATCCAGCCGGGTTCGACCCGTTGGGGATGTCATCGATGTTCGATGTTCTTAGTTTACTACTGAGTGGCGAGCGGCTTTCTTGGTTTCCTGAGTATGCATCATGACTAAGTTATACACTTTGTTTCTCAAAAACGATTTTTCCGTAGCGAAGGGAAGTCACCTCTCTTTCAGCTTCCCAGGCACCTCAGTCTTGAGTAAGAGAGAAAGCGTTCCGGGGGAGAACCCCCGGACGCCCTTTTCCTTCAGCTTCCCAGTTCACCTCAACCCTATATCCAAAAGATAATATAAAGCATCCGGGGGAGAACCCCCGGACCCCCCTTCTTTTCAGCTTCCTGGCACCTCAATTATCAGCCAAGTATATAAGTGTCTCCGGGGGAGAACCCCCGGACCCCCCTTTCTTTCAGCTTCCCAGGCACCTCAGTTCTAAACCAGGTCGTCAAGCACCGGGCACCTGAATCTATACCCAGAAATAAGTTTCGTAGTGATTTCACTTTAGTACTACAGCATAAGTATAACTTTCATGGGGCCCCCAATCAAAATCTACCTCCTATTTCATACCCCTAGAACGCAACAGCGCTCCCCTTTCCTTCTGCCAACGGCAACGAATAATCCCGATAGAACTTCTTCCGGATGAAATCCTGCACCGTCTCCCCACTCGTATCATTCGGATTCAGCGGGTTCGTCGCCTCCAGATCCCCATGCCAGAAGGCCGGCACCGCGAACCGCTCCCCGCCGGCCTTGTTGATCACCCGGTGGAGGTTACTCTTGTACTCGCCGTCGGTCCAGCGCTGCACCATATCGCCCAGGTTGATGACGAACCGGTCCTCGACGGCCGGCACGGGGATCCACTGCTCCGTGGCCGCGTGGTATACCTCCAGCCCGTGCTTGCCGGGGTCCTGGAGGAGGATCGTGAGCCCCCCGTAGTCCGTGTGGGCGCCCGACCCGAACACCCGCGGGTCTGTGAAGGTGTGTTCGGGGTAGCGGAGGAGCTTGAGGAACCTTGCGTTAATTGCATTAGTACAAGGGATTCGGGGGTGAGGTCCAGGGTGTGGCTGGGACTCACATTGCGGCATTGCCGGTAAAGGAATCAAGAATACTAGGAGGATGCCCCATACCCACAACCAGCACCTCCATGACCTTATGCCCCAGCTCAAGCAGCGCTTCGAAATACTCTTCGACCGGTCCGCGGAACTGGCTCGTGGCCACTTGCTCGGGCCACACGTTGGGCCCTTTCAGGAATCCCACCTGGTCTCGGGGGAGATCTCTTCCCACGAAGAAGGCCTTAGACAGTCAGTCAAACAGACTATCAATCATGCCCACTGCGCAATGAGATAAAGAAAAAAAGAAACACAAACCTCCTTCTGATCCGGCAATACAGCATGATGCGGCGTCTGCTCCCCGTACCCCTCATACCCGCGACGCCACGTATTCTTATACAGCGACAGCTCCGCCTTCTGGTCTGTCGGCAGATCGAAGAACGTCTTGCACGCCGCCAGCATGTTGCGCTGCACCTCCAGCGATATCCCGTGGCCTTCGATCTGGAAGAACCCGTGTTCCAGACATGCGGCGCGCACCTGCGCCACCACGGCCTCTTTGCTGGTTGGGGAGCTGGGCTCGTAGTAGCCCCGGAGATCGATGGTGGGGATTTCGATCTTGGTGGCTGTCATTTTTTTTAAGTTTGGGTAGTCGGGGGATACTTACGGTCCTGAGGAGGTCAGATGAGGGAAGTCTGGGATTACTGGGTTGGAGTTTGGTTTGAATGTCGTCTGGGATATATAGTGGTCTCTTGCCCTAAGAGGGGATTCCATGACCCTCGGAGTAATTCGGTTTTTTTCTTTTAAATGTTGTTCATGCAACCTGTGCATGGTAAGCATAATCGGCATTGAAACCAAAGCACCGAATGGCACTGCTGAAGATAGGATACTTGCTTATTGATATATCACCGAACGGAAAGAGAAATCCCCGACTTTGGATCTAGCTTCGAGCGAGAACTTGTGGTCGAGAGGCTACATCGAACAATTGAACAAAAAAAAAAACTGATTCCCTGGTCAACATTGAGTTTCTGATGTGCTATGACTATATAGCAGCAGATGCGTCAAATCAGTTGACTGAAGCCTTTCACAGGGGAAAGAATACTATTGACTGCATTTCAAAATCTCGTAAGAAAAGATAGCCACATAATCAAAACCACAGACTCAGAAACTGTAAAACTAAACCAAACTAAACAACATAAACCAACTTCTGACCCGAAACCGTCTGGCGTCTCACCAGATCCACCCCCTTCAACACGCCCTCCCACCCCCCATCCATAACCCTAACCGGATGCACATCCACCTTGCCCTCATCCAGCAACACCTGCACCTCCGCCGTCAATCGCGTCCCGAACTTCCGGTCCTCCGGGTTCGCCTCCCGACCATACTCCCCATCCAACGCCACCTTGCGCCCGAAGATCGTCAGCGCCAGCAACCAAGACGGGGAGACGGTGAGCGGGCGCTGGGCGGCGATGGCCGCGCGGAAGGGCTCGAGGGTGACGTAGCGGCCGCCGGCGCGGCCCAGAGCGCCGTAGCAGAGCTGAGTGGTCTCTGCCAGGGCGAGGCAGTCGAGCGCGTAGGCGAGGGTGTTCTTCGTGTAGGTGCGGATGGCGGCGGCGCAGTCGGGGTCGTGGTAGTCGAAGACGGCTTCGGCGCCGAAGCGACGGGCTAGGTCGAAGTGCGCCGGGGAGCAGGTGGCTATCGGGCGGAGGCCGGCTCTTTTTTTATAGGTATCAGTACTATGCTTTTTTGTATAGTAATCGTACACTATTCGCATTGGAGGAGGACGTACAGTTTCAGCAGTTGCAGTGCTCGCGTCCCTGTGGCGGTACTCCCACCCGCAACGAGGACAAAGTCTGCCTTAGGGCTACTAACACCCTCAGGTTCCTCCGGGTTGTTGTTGGGTGGTCCACGGGTGAAAGAGGGTAATGCGAGCTGGAGATGTTGGAACAGTCCCAGGCCCGCGGTGAACAGCCCCAGGCCCAGCGACGCGCCCTCCTCGAAACTCATCGTGTCCGGGAGCTTGAGCACCAGGTCCGCAGACGCCGCCACGTATTCCGCGAATGCGCCCACGTCCGGCAGCAGCGGGTTCATGCCATGCACGAACCCTGCCACTCGGTCTCCGACCTTCAGATGACCCGGCGTCTCGCTCCCCAGCGCCACGATCGTGCCCGCGAAGTCATACCCGTGGATCGCTCCCGGCACGGGGCTGTAGTCCAGCATCTTCGCGTCCACGGGGTTGATGGCCACCGCCGCGGTTCGGACCAGGGCTACATCGGGTTGCACGGCGGGAACTGGCGCGTCGTGATGGATGCTCAGTTGGCCGGCGCCCTCGGCGATGATGGCGGTTTGTTGGGTTGGGATCACGGGCGTGGCTGAGGGCATGTTGTTGGCGACGACGTCGATGTGGATGTGGATGGGATGAGGGATTGTGGATTGCGGGCTATTCCCTCATGCCTCGAGCGCGCCTTGAAGAGGTCCATTGCACTTATTGCGTGGGCCGGGGAAGGATGAGATGCACAAGCATTAAAACCACCGAAGGCCGTTCGTGGTTCCTTATCGTGCCTGGAATTGAGGATATTTTCGGGCATTTATTAGATACGGCAGGTAAATATGCAGGTGGGCCTGGAGATAAGGAGTTAGGGCTGCCGGTTTCCGACTCGTGCATGCCATCATGCATAGTCCAGTCAAACTCGTCTTCTCATTTCGGCCTTTCGCTCTTCCGAAGCGCGAAACTCGAGGTGTCAGCTAACTGTCCCCTGTCTTTGTAAGCCATTGCTTTCTGTCGATATCGATTCCAGGATGGATTGCGCTGCAGACTTCTCTCCCAATCAACCCTTGATTCTATTCCTGAGGACCGAGAATGCAGTCCGAAAACAAGTCGGTCCAGGAGGGCCAAGTTTGGCCCTCCAGCTCCAGTTCTGAAGAAGCCTCAGCAGGAGCCCCGGAGGCAGGACATACCCCCCATACAATTGGCTGGGATGGCATCGATGATCCGGTAAAGGCTTCACTGGCAGAGTATGTGGTCAATAGTTAATTTTGCTTCGTACGCCCACAGGATAACCCACGAAACTTCACCACCGCCAAAAAGATCTATATCACCGCCAACCTTGCCATCTTAACCTGCCTCTCTACCTTTGCCTCTTCCATTCTCAGCCCGGCCAGTCTCCATCTCATGACCGAATTTGGAATCTCGAAAGAGGTATCGATTCTGGCCACTGCGTTGTTCGTGCTGGGCTACGCCTTCGGACCCTTGGCTTTTGGCCCAGCCTCCGAGGTCCTCGGTCGTAAATATCCGCTCAGTCTCGGTATTATCATCTTTGGCATTTTCGCGATCCCCGTCGCAGTCGCTAAGAATGTGGCCACCATATTCCTCTGTCGATTCCTTTGTGGCGTGTTTGGGGCAGCCCCGTTAGCAATCGTGAGTCTGTGCCGTGCCTCCCAGAAGCACAACACTAAAACAAAAACTCAGGCAGGAGGATCCCTGGCCGACCTCTACGACCCGCTCTTTCGCGGCATCGCCGTGGCAGGATTCGCCAGCGCGACCTTCCTGGGCCCCGTCCTAGGCCCCCTGGTCGGGGGCTTCGTGACTATGTCCCCGGACCTCGGCTGGCGCTGGACGCAATGGCTCGTCGTGATCCTTAGCCTCTCCTTCAGCCTCCTCTACTTCCTCACCGTCCCCGAGACCTACAGCGCCGTGCTCCTCACGCGACGCGCACATCAACGCGGCCTCCACGACGCCCTTCCTCCGCGCCCGAAGATGACCCTCCGGATGATCGGGCGCGTGTACATCTTCAAACCATTCCTCATGCTGTCCCAGGAGCCCATCCTCGCCCTGATCACTCTGTACATGGGCTTCATCTACGGGTTCCTGTACCTGTGCTTCGAGGCCTACCCGATGACCTTCGAGCAGCAGCGCGGCTGGAACCTGGGCGTCGGGGCGCTGCCTTTCCTGGCCATCACCGTCGGGGTCCTGGTGGGCGTGGGGATCATCATCGCGCACACCAAGACCCGGATGCAGCGCAAGCTGCAGCTGCACGGAGAGGAGGTGCCCGAGGAGCGGCTCGTGCCCATGATGGTGGGCAGTGTGCTGCTGCCGATCGGGATGTTCTGGTTCGCGTGGACGTCCAACCCGCACATTATCTGGGTGCCCCAGGTGATCGCCGGCGGGTTTATGGGCTGTGGGATCCTGTTGATCTTCTTGCAGGGCTTGAATTACTTGATCGATGTCTACAAGATGAACGCTAACTCCGCCATCTCGGCTAATGCCATGTTTCGCGGTCTGCTGGGCGCAGGGTTTCCTTTGTTTGCTACGTATATGGTATGCCACCGAATCCTTCGCAAATCATTTCCGGGCTGACTGAATTAATTTTGCCTTTTTCTAGTTCGATAATCTTGGGGTCCCGTGGGCGATGTCTCTTCTTGGATTCCTGTCCACGGCACTCGTGCCCGTCCCGTTTCTGTTCTATATTTATGGGGCTAAGATTCGGAAGTGGAGCAAGTTTAGTCCATGCTGAGGCCATCATTGGGAGATGTTAGATAGGTGCAGATTAGGGTAGAAAGATAGCGAATCACATATCTTCGATAACACAGCAGTTTTCCGTGCCAAGGTCCAAGTTCGTCCACATGGCAGTGTAGGGCAATTTCCCCATCAGGCCAAGCCGGGTGATCCATGTATATTGACACTTTAAAAATAGCTTAGCTGTACCGTACAGCATGGCGCCATCAATGATCCTTGTCTTACTACAGCCTGGAGCTCACTTCTCATTACCCCTCGTCACAAAAAGATCCTGACCCTTATGCAGGAGACCTGAAACGGTACAGTAGACGACTAATTGCGGCCTAGACTGAAGTACCAATGTAATCAATGTAAATACATAGGGCTAGATGTGGATTTCATCCCTGTCTTAATTGCCGGTCGAGTTCAGTTTCCCGTCATCACCCCCCAATCCCCCTCGGTCCACACCAGTTTCATCTTCCACAGCTTGATTTTCCACAACCCGTTCGAATCCGCAGGGTCCCTGGCCACGTCGACCGAGTACAGCGCCCCGCTCGTCAGCCGGGTGGCATCGGGCTGGTTGCCCTGGCCGGCGCGGAAGTGCTGGGCCAGCGCCGAGGCGGTCACAGTCGCGGTGTCGCTGCCCTCCGAGGGCAGATTGATGCGCACGTTGCTCAGGAAGTGGGTGGTGTCCAGCTTGGAGACGTTGTCCCAGCTGCCGGACTTGATGGCCGCGCGGCCCTCCATCACGCTGCCGTTGAAGTCGAAGGCGGCATCCTCGAAGAAGGCCGACTCGAAGAGCCCGAGGTCGTTGCCGTCGAAGGAGAGTACGGCGCGGTAAATTGGGTCCACGATTGCCTCGCGGAGGGGGAGGGCTGGGAGGGTGGTTGGGAAGAAGGACATGATTGATTTGAGGTCTGTTTCTGTTTCACTTGTCTTTGGTTTGGCTTGGCTTGGCTTGCTTTGACTCGGACTTGGCTTGGGTGTAGCTACCACCTGTTGCTTCTGGCAGGGGGTTATATACCATTTGCCTAATGGGACCACCGACGGAGATCCAGACAAGTGCCGTTGAGTGCGAGAGCGAAAGACCGAGTCCCCTTCGGTCGAGGGCGTAAAATCCGTGGCTAATCTCCGTCCATCACAGCCCTAACCGGCGGGCGGGAACGTCTGACGGACGGGCCGCAGTGCCCACTGCCTGCCAACTGACTCGCCACCATGATATGCTGTGGAAATCCCTCGTGAGTATGAGTATAGAAACTCCTTCTCGGGACTTATGCAGCATGCTCCATGCTGGAGGGGCTCTAAGCCTTACCCAGCGCCTGGAAATTGCTTGTCTCTTCTTGGCTTGCTTGCTCCTCTTCCTCCTCTTCCTCCTCCTCCTCCCGTATCCTCCCGTGCCGTGCCGATGCCGACCCGCTGAAGCGAAAGAAATACGAGCTCAACTCGGGACAATTTTCCCTCTCGGCCGATCGAAAGTATCGGGTTGTCTCATGTGAAGGGTGATGATTACCTGTTGAGGGGGGAGTTGAGGGGATCGAGGTGATGAGAAGGGCAATTACACCCTGCGACTGTTGCCCGTCAACGCATCAGTCCACAAAAATAGCTTGGTGGCTGCGCAATGACCGTCCATCTCCGATCTAGACCAATGTCTCCGTTATCAAAGTTGGAGAGTTCTGCTGAGAGGCAAAGCAAAGGATAGGATTGTGAAGGATTGTGATCATGGTCGATGGATGCCAAACCCTGCCCTGTACTGCTGGTAGTATGGACTCATATCTCTTAAAGCGAAACGCCGGTTGAAGAGTAGTATAAGAATGACTACGGGGTATCAACAACATGATGGCAGCAGCAAAAGCGAAGGAGATGCGCCAAAAAGATGCAACCGACCGCTGCACTTCCTAAGCGGTTATCCTGCGATCGCTGCTACGCGCAGAAACTGCGGTGTCCGCGACCCAGTACCACGAGTACGAGTGACGATGCGAGTTGCATTCGATGTCTCCGTCAGAAGGTGGAATGTGTTTATAGCACTGCTTTGCCCAAGGGGAGGCCCCGGGCTGCGGCCCGTGCTTCTGCTGCTGGAGCGGGAGCTACCAATATAACTACATCTACAACGACGACGACGACTGCTCCGTCTATCTCAGATACTGTCCCTCCCATCTTCTCCGCTGAAGACCTGGCATCGTTCCCCGGTCTCTCCACTTCCGGTTGGCTTCCCGACACATCTTGGGAGGATACTTTTAGTTTCCTATCGCCCCAAGTCGTGCCGCAGCCACCACCACCACCTCCTCTTGATCCCACTCCCCCTCCCCCTCGTTCATCCCCAGCATCGATCTTAGAGAACCATGAGAATTGCGTTGGACGGCTCTCGGATTTAGCCATACGTCTTCACGCCGTCTACCGAACCACACGAGCGCTGTCTGATCATCCCCACATCACCAATGCCGCCTTTGAAGCTGTTGCTACACTCTTTAATGCCCCCTCATCACCACCTCCCAGTGCCACCACCACCACCACCACCACCACCAACAATCTCCGTGAGACATTCACATCCTCCCATCACCTCCTAGAAACCATTTCTCATCTCCTCTGGACCACACCCACCAACAATCTCTCGACTGCACCCGCTGCTGCTGCTGCGGCGGCGGCTGCTGCGACGGCGGACGAAACAGTGATATACCACTTCACCATAGCCTGCTACAGTCTTCTCCTCCTCATCTACGCTACCCTCCTCACCGCCCTCCACCGCGATGCCCTAACTCACGCCCAACCACCATCATCATCGACAACCACCACCACCACCACCACCACCAATACTACCAGCCGCGACAACCCCAGCACCTGGTGCTCCGCCCCCTCCCTCATCGAACTCCGCCTCGTCCTCCTCTTCCACCTGATCACCTATTTCCTGGATCGTCTCCAGCAAATGGTCAGGATGTATACCGCCGAGTTCGAAAAGCAGGCCACCAACAGCAGCAGCACGAGCACTACCGCAACAGCCGGGAGACGACCACCACCCACAAGCACAAGCCGGGGATGGAATGAGGAAGTAGAGGAGGAGGGGGAGGAGGAGGAGATGATGATGATGGTCGAAGAGCCCTGGGAGCAGCATCTGCCGCCCGCGCCCACCTCCTCCTCTCTGGGCTCCATCTCCGAGTTAGAGACCCGGGCGCGATCGGCGTTGATGCAGTTGCGATGGTCGTTGGTGGCTGCTCGGGGTGGGTTGGTTGATGTCTAGTCTTAGATGCTTCGGTTTGTGAGGGACAGGGTGTTCTGGTCGGAAGCTGAGTAAGACACAGATAGATAAGTGATGACTTTTTGGAGTTGTTGTTGTTGTTGTATTATGTTATGTTAGTCTTTGGTTTTGATTATCTGGGTAGAATTTAGAAGCAGAAACGTGTAGGCTTTTGCTGGGTGGTGAATGGAATTCGTTTCTTATTGCTTTGGACTGGACTTTTACAAAGGAATATGTTTGACGTTTAGCTTGTCAATTTTTAGATGCAAGTAATTTAGTTGATAACCATGATGCGCATGACAAGACAGACGGGCCCCGTCTTTTCAATTGGAGGAAGTATTTTGAGTGTAGTAAGGCCTCTTGCAAGTTGAGGGTACTTAGCCGAGCATCCAGCCTGCTTTTGACATTTAGCTCTGATCATCTGACTGACCGATGGTTTCCTGGTAATGAATCTATGTAGCGCCTAAGATCAAATCAAGCAGCCACCCTCGGTCTCACGCGCACCATCAACTCAGGCTTCTGCCACAGCCTCATGACGCGACACCGCTGCAACCAATCGCGACTAAACCGCTCATCCAACTCCATATCAAACGACCAGACCATCTTGGCGAGGATCAAGCGCATCTCCGCGTACGCCAAGTTCCGTCCGAGACAGCTGCGCGGCCCGAAGCTGAACGGCTGGAACGCGGCGCGGTTATCGGTGACGTATCGCTCGTCACCGAGCCACCGCTCCGGCACCCAACAGTCAGGATCCCGGAAGTTCCTGTCCGAGTGATACGCCGCGTAATGACTGACCGAGAGCACCGTGCCCCCAGGCATCCACCACCCACTCACCGTCTCCCCGCCGGGAGGCACCCGACGGATGAATCCCACGGGCACGGGCGGGAAGAACCGGAGCGCTTCGGCGATCACGGCGTTCAGGTAGGGTGTCCGCTTGGCGTTGGCCACGGCCTCCAGCGTGATGGCCTCGTAGCTGCGGAACTCCGTCCGGATCTCCTGCTGTAGGGTTCGTAGTACGCGGCTGTGCGTGCAGAGTAGGTACGTCGCTCCGCTTAGTAAGGTCGCTGTCGTCTCGGACCCCGCTGTTGTCATTAGTGTTGCGTTGGAGTCGATCTCTGCTCGGGTGAGTTTCGTGGCCCCTTGTGTGGTGGTGGTGTTGGCCGCCAGGATGTGGCTCATGAAGTCTGGTCGGGGCGTGGCCGTGTTGATTCGTTTGGTTACTTGGGTGGAGACCCAGTTCTGGGGTTTTCCATATGCTTTGTTAGCGAGATTTGAGGAGGGGGGGTTTACTGGGGTATGTTTGGGGGGTGTACCGCGTATTCCTTTCGTTTCTGGATCAGCCCTTTATCGACTATCAGGTTACCCAGGAGGCGGAGCCACGGGTAGTAGGCGAGGATGTAGATCATCCGGAGGGATCGGAGCGATTGGAAGAGGAGCGCCACGTATTGGTGCGTGGAGAGGTCCTGGAGGCACCCAAAGGGCTCCCCTGCAGTTTATTCATCAGGAATGGATCGAGGTGCGTGCCAGCGAGAGAAAATCATACCGAAGAGAAGATCGGCAATCACGTCAAACGTCGTCCAATTGTACCATTTCACCATGTCCACCGGTTCGTCGTTGGCCGATGTCACCTCCTTGAGTCGATCGATCAGTTGATTCACGTACCGCTGCACCAGTGGCTCCTGGCCCATGAGCGCCTTGTCGCTGAATGCATGGGCGAGTACCCGGCGGCCTAGCGAGAGGGAGGGTAAGAAGCTTGGAGTGAATGGATGAGGAGACATACACACGCACCTCGAGAGTGGTCCTCGTCGTTTGCTTGCAGGATAGACGGCGCCCCATTGCTCGGAGTCACGTACCACACTGGGTCCTATTGATGTTGGCCGATACGATACGCTTCATCTGGCCCCAGGAATGGGTCACTTACCTTGGGCATATTCAAATGCCCTTTCATCTTCCCCGTCCGAAACCCTGCACCCAACAAAATTAGACCCCTGATCCGCCTAATTTTTGCAGTCCGAAGAATGGCCTACCATAGATATCGGCAAACGCCGTCTCGCCACAGATGAGTGAGACTTCGTTGGGCGAGATGCGTACCACTTCCCCGTATCGCTGGTGCAGAGAGACGGTATTCTGAACCGTGGTGCCTGCAAGCAGATGTCTCGCGTAGGGGATCATGGAAATTGCATTCACACGAGGTCCAGGGATATGTCGGAGGGGGTCAAGACAGAGAGCGTAGATTACCTTGCTGAGAAGGTAGATGAAGGTCTTTTCGAGAGGAGTGAGTTAATGAATGGATTTGTTCATGCAGAAGGACACCAACGTACCCATCCGGCACCGATCCCTAGAATCACTCGCGGTGTCGCTAACCACGCTGCTATCGTGGTAATATCCATGACTAATGTACTTATTGCCATTCTGGTTCAGATTAAGTCGAAATGTGGGTGTTTCAGCGTCGACTCCAGTCGGGGTGGGTGCGCGTCGAATGCCTCGAACGAGTATGTTATATTCTGAAACCATTCAACTATTTCCTCGCTGAATGTGAGAATCAGCGCCCCTCGCTGATTTCGGTGATTTGCCCCAGAAGCAGAGCAGAAGACAAGGGTAGGTAGTTGCTAATCCTCGGAGATCGGTGGTTTCAAGTCTACTACAAAGCACGCTATCAATAGTGACCGAATTGTTAGTGAGGGGAAACCCCCGGCGCAGCGATTAGGGCTGATCAATCGGCGATTTTAGTAGATGTCCAACATAGAAGCCATATCGATAACGAACTAGGCTTATCACAATGTATCGAAGCTTTCAGCTTTAGTTAATAAGGCACACATTCAGGACAGAGCACCAGTCAATCATTGCAACCGAACAACACACAACAATGGCCCCTCATCCACAACCCGAACCCATCGCCATTGTAGGCAGCAGCTGCCGCTTCCCTGGCGGATCCAGCTCCCCATCCCGCCTCTGGCAGCTCTTGTCCAACCCGCAGGATGTCTCGAAAGAGATCCCAGAGGACCGCTTCGAGCTGCAAGGGTTCTACCACCCCAAGGGCGCCCACCATGGGACGACCAATGTCCAGCGCGCCTACACGCTGGACGAGGACGTGCGCATCTTCGACGCCGGCTTCTTCAACATCAGCCCCAACGAGGCCGACGCCATGGATCCGCAACAGCGGCTGCTCATGGAGGTCGTCTACGAGGCGCTCGAATCCGGGGGCCACCCCCTGGAGGGGCTCCGCGGGTCCGACACTGCCGTCTTTGTCGGGACGATGTCGGTCGATTATAACGATATCCTCATTCGGGATCTGGAGAGCACCCCGACCTATTTCTCGACTGGGACCTCGCGGGCGATCCTCGCCAATCGCATCTCTTATTGCTTTGATTGGCATGGGCCATCGATGACCATCGACACGGCTTGCTCGTCGAGTATGGTCGCTCTGCATCAGAGTGTGCAGGCTTTGCGGGCGGGCGAGGCCCGGGTCGCTGTTGCTGGAGGTACGGAGTTGTTGTTAGGGCCTGGTATGTATCTAATCTCAATCAAAGGATATGGGGCGTAACCAGCGGAATAAATGACTGACATGAAGTACTGTTCATAGAGCAATTTGTGGGAGAAAGCAAGATGAACCTTCTCTCGCCAACCGGGCGATCGCGCATGTGGGACGCCGATGCGGACGGCTACGCACGCGGCGATGGTGTCGCGGCCGTCATCTTGAAGCGCCTGAGCGATGCTATCGCCGATGGAGACCACATCGAGAGTATCATCCGTGACACCGGGGTCAACCAAGACGGCAAGTCAACCGGCCTGACCGTCCCCAGCTCCGAGGCCCAAGCAGCCCTCATCCGCAGCACATACGCCCGCGCGGGGCTTGATCTCAGCAACACCGACGACTGGCCGCAATTCTTCGAGGCGCATGGCACGGGCACCAAGGTTGGCGATCCTCGCGAGGCTGCGGCCATCAGTGGCTGTTTTGGCAGCCAGCCCATCCACGGCAATCCGCTGTATGTCGGCTCCATCAAAACCATCATCGGCCATACGGAGGGCACGGCCGGGCTGGCCGGCGTTTTGAAGGCGTCGCTGGCCATCCAACACGGTGTGATCCCGCCCAATATGTTGCTCAACCGCTTGAATCCGGATGTAAAGCCGTATTACACAAATCTGCAGATCCCGACCTCCCCGACACAGTGGCCGGTCTTACCGGCCGGAGTGCCGCGGCGGGCCAGCGTGAATAGCTTCGGTATGTTTCCTGCTATTCCCTGCTTTTGAGCTACCGCGACTAATTGTCGAACAGGTTTTGGAGGTACAAATGGCCACGCTATCATCGAGGGATACGAGCCGACGGTAAGTCAAATCGATGTTGAACAACAGCAGCAGCAGCAGCAGCAGCCAGTAGTACCAGTAACTCCATTCGTCTTCTCGGCTACGACGGAGGAGAGCTTAGTCGCTCTCCTTCAATCGTACTCGGACTATCTAAAGATCAATCCGACCATCGACCTCCACAGCCTCGCCTGGACATTACAATCTCGTCGGTCAGCCTTTGCTTTCAAGACTGCCGTGGCCGCCTCCACCAGCGATGGTCTCGTCTCCCGTCTGGAAAGCAAAGTAAGGCAGGCAAAGAGCACACCACCGACTCCAGCCGGCGTGCGCTCGACCCCAGCGACACCGCACCTGCTGGGGGTCTTCACTGGCCAGGGAGCCCAGTGGCCAACAATGGGTGCCTGCTTAATCCAATGCTCCGCTACCGTGCGTGAAAAGCTGGAGCAACTTGACCACTCCCTCGCCACGCTGCCGGAAGCCGACCGGCCCTCGTGGCGGATCGCGGATCAGCTCCTGGCTCCAAAGGGGGAATCTCGCCTCAGCGAGGCGGCCCTCTCCCAGCCCCTGTGCACCGCCGTGCAAGTGGTCCTCGTCGATCTCTTGCGCAGCGCCGGAATCACCTTCGACGCGGTGGTGGGCCACTCCTCCGGCGAGATTGGTGCCGCCTACGCGGCCGGCTTCATTTCCGCCGACGACGCCATTCGGATCGCCTACTACCGGGGCGTGCACGCAGAACTCGCGCACGGACAGACCGGCCAGAAGGGCGCGATGCTGGCGGTCGGAACCTCGTGGGAAGACGCCCAGGAATTGATCGACCTGCCCGCCTTTGAGGGCAAAGTCCGCATCGCCGCGCATAACTCGGCCGCCAGCTTGACGCTCTCCGGCGATGCCGATGCCATTGCCCATGCCAAACGTGTCTTTGACGAGGAGAAGAAATTTGCGCGGCTGTTGCTGGTGGACACGGCCTATCACTCGCATCATATGCTTCCGTGCAGTGGACCGTACATTGAGTCCCTGCGGGCGTGTCGGATTCAGGTCAACAAGGATCGCGATTCTTCGTGCACCTGGTTCTCGAGTGTCTGGGCCGATGGCAAGCCTATGGTGGCGGGCGAAGAGCAGTTGCAAGACGTCTATTGGAGTGACAATATGGTCAATGCGGTCTTGTTCGCTGATGCCGTTAAACGTGCCGCCGCCAACGAGACTCCCAACCTGGCCATCGAGGTCGGGCCTCATCCGGCGCTGAAGGGCCCTGCACAACAGAACATCTCCGACGTGCGCCTTTCCTCCCCCCCACTTCCGTACACGGGGCTACTCAGTCGAGGGAGTAGCGATGTCGAGGCCTTCTCCGATGCTCTGGGCTTTGTGTGGACGTACCTTGGCCCGGACACGGTGGGCTTCCAGTCCTATACCCAGCTGGTGACCCCAGCAGCGCCGGCACCAAAGCTTCTGGTCGGGCTGCCTTCTTATCAGTTCAGCCGCGATCGAATCCATTGGCATGAGTCTCGTCGAGCGAAGAAGATGCGACAACGCGGGGCCGCCTTTCATGAGCTCCTCGGGGTGCCATCCCCAGACAACACTGACCAGGACCTCCGCTGGACCAACTTCCTCAAATCTAGCGAGATCCCTTGGCTGGATGGGCATAAGCTCCAAGGCCAAACCGTCTTCCCCGCGGCAGGATACGTGGCTATGGCGCTGGAAGCCGGCAAATGGCTGGCCGGGGATCGGAGTGTGCAGGTGCTGGAAGTTCGCAACCTGACCATTGATCGTGCCATCACTTTCGACGACGGGGCGGGCTTCGCCGTCGAGACCCTGGTGGCTCTGACTGGGATCAGTCCGAGGAGCGCAACAAAGAGCAGCAGCAGCAGCAGCAGCCAAATGGCCGACTTCGCCGTCTACGCTTGTCCAAACACGGGGTCGCTGGGTATGGAGCTGGTCTCAAGGGGCCGAGTGCATATTGTCTACGGCGCACCGTCCTTCTCGGTCCTCGCCTCCACTCCCCTGGATGACTCGAACATGACCGCCATCGACCGTGAACAGTTCTACTCCACCCTTTCCGGGCTGGGATATGGCTACAACGGCCCCTTCCACACCTTGGCCGAGACGAAACGGCGATGGGGCCAAGCCTCCGCTACCGTAGCCACGTATGCGTATTCGGATGACGAGCAGCCCTTGATTCTCCATCCGACCATGCTGGACGTGGCTTTCCAGGCCTCCTTCCTGGCGCAGACCAGCCCCGGCGATGAGCAGCTGTGGTCCCTCCACGTGCCGACCTCTATCAAGTGCGTCCGGGTCAACCCGGAGCTGTCGGCCTCGCTGCCCGCCGCGGCCTCCGTAGAGCTGCCTCTGTCCGCCGTGTTGCATGAACCGGAGTCCATCTCGCTCCACAGCAGCGTGGATGTTTTCGTCGAGAACAAACGCGAGACCCTGCTGCAGGTCGAAGGGCTAGTTATGAAGCCCTTCTCCCCTGCCACGGCCGCCGATGATCGTCCCATGTTTTCAACCATGGAGTATGGTGTCGCGGTACCCAATGCGGCTGTCGCCACTGGGCATGAGCACCCAACTGATGAGGAGGTCGCGTTGGCGGGGGTTTGTGACCGGGTGGCGTATTTTTATTTGCGCGCCTGGGAGGCAAAGGCGGGTGGTGATGAAACGGAGAGATTCCGCCATCTGCTGTCCACTTCTTCGGTGACAAAAGCGTGCATCAGCGATGGGGAAAAAGATATCCAGGCATTGATCAGCAAGTATCCCGAGAGCACCGACTTGCAGCTCCTTGCGACTCTAGGAGACAGCTTCTCTACTGAGAATACCCTAGCTCAGCCTCTCCTCGATGAATGCTTCACTCGCGGCCTAGGATTTGCTCGCGCGAGCTCTGGCCTGGCACAGACGGTGCAGCAGATCTCTCACCGTTATCCACATGCAAATATTGTCGAAATTGGTACAGACTACCTATCTCTCCCGCCGATGAAAGTGCTGAAATGCTAACGAATCGTATCAGGAGCTGGACGCGGTCATGCCACCGAAACTGTGCTCAGTGTCATCGGTAACGCCTATTCATCCTATACCTTTACCGACACCTCCGATGACATGTTCGGTACCGTGGCCGAGATGTTCCAGGCCCACAGCAAGAAGATCGCTTACAAGGCCTTCGATCCAGCCAAGGCTCCGTCCGCGCAAGGATTCACAGAACATTCCTATGATGTTGCCATTCTCCCCAATAGCCTCTATACCAGCTCGTCGCTTCCAACAGCGTTGGGAAATATCCGGCGCCTGCTGAAGCCCGGTGGCTATCTTGTCGCGTCAGCGATCACGCAAGACTCCGTTCGCATCCAGGCCCTGCTAGCCGGCGTCTCGCGCTCGTCAGACGGTCCGAGAGCATCCGCCTCAAACTGGCACAGCGCATTGCGCAAGGCTGGGTTCTCTGGAATCGACACGATCAGCGCTGAGGCAGATCGACGAGTGTGGCCCATCTCCGTCCTCACGGCGCAGGCGATCAATGACCGGACCCAGCTGCTGCGGAAACCACTGTCATCCTCCTTCAAGGGTGGATTTCTCCGTCTGCATGCATTGGTCATCCTCGCAGGCAAGTCGTGGGAGAGCTCCCGTCTGGCGGAGGAGATCTCCGACCTGGCAGGGCGATTCTGCGACAGGGTCACGGTGCTCCAGGAGCTCCCGACTGACGACGACGAGATCTCACCCGCGGCGACCTTCATCTCGCTGCTGGACCTGAGTGAGCCCGTGTTCGAGGCACTGAGCGAGGAGAAGATGGAGGGACTGAAGTGCCTGTTCGAGCTGGCTAAGAATATCCTTTGGGTCACACATAACGCTCGGGCGGGGAACCCGTATCATTACGCTAGCATTGGATTCGGACGCTCGATCGCGTACGAGATGCCGCATTTGACGTTGCAGTTCCTGGATCTGGACGAGGTGGTTGACGACGTCGTCGCGGGCTCGCGGCTGATCACCGAGAGCGTCGTGCGTCTCGCGGCGCTGGTCGAGTGGGAGGATACGGAGATGCTGTGGTCCCTAGAGCCGGAGTTGTACGTTGAGAAGGGTCAGGTCCTGGTGCCCCGGATTCGGCCCAACGATGAGCAGAATGCTCGTATCAATTCGCTTCGACGCCCGGTCAGCGAGGTGGTTGATCCTCGTCAAGGAACGGTGCGGGTTGTTCCTCAGGCTGATGACGGGGCGTCGTCCTTGGTTCTGCGAAAGGAGCCTGGGGATAGTAGTCCCCTGGCCGTGCAAATAAGACAGTCCGCTTTGTATGCTCTCGCTGTTATAGGTGGATCGATGTTTTTCGTCGGCATTGGCACCAAGGAGGCAACAGGCGAGACGGTTATTGCCTTGTCTGACACAAATGCCTCTCGCAGCGTTCCCTTGGTCTCCCTTCCTATTAATATTGCTGATCTCGACCAGAGCGCTGAGCTTCTGGCTTCCACGGTCAACCACCTTCTCGCGGCATCAACCCTGGCTTCCATCCCCGCCAACGGCCATCTGCTCGTGCATGAACCGGGCCCTGATGGCTCGCTGGCTTCAGCCTTGACTTCCCAGGCTGCGGAGGAAAATGTCCGGGTGACTTTCAGTACTTTCAGTACCAACAGTGCTACCACCGGAGACGCGAGGTGGATCAAGCTGAACCCCTGGACACCGGAGCACTTGCTCAAGCAGCAATTGCCAGCGGGAATAACCCATTTCGCTGATCTCGCGTCCCCGGGAAGTCAGATCAGGAAATACCTGCCTTTCGGATGCAGGCCCATCAGCGTGCATGATCTGGCTCGTGCTCAAGCTACTAATCATTCTTCCAGTGACGACAGAATCGCTCTTTTTGAGGCCCTCAAAGGAGCAGCCAGTAGGGCAATAGCAGCTACTGTGAGAACAGCCGCGGGGCCCATTGCCCAGACAGCCGTTCTTCCTAGCCAGATCAGGGACCCAGAGCTTCAGTCTTCTCCCGTCAGCACCATCGACTGGACCGTCGAGGCCACTGTGTCAGCTGAGGTGCGGCCTCTCGACGCAACCCACTACTTTTCGCGAGATCGAACGTACCTTCTGGTTGGTTTAGCTGGCCAGCTGGGTCAGTCGATCTGCGAGTGGATGGCTCGCCATGGGGCTGGCACGGTCTGCTTGACCAGCCGGAGTGCGAAGGCCGACCCGGACTGGCTGGAAGCCATGCAGAAGCTCGGCACGACGGTTCGATTTGACGTCCTGTAAGTACATCCCTCTTTCCCCAAATTCACCCTCCAAGCACGCAAAATTAACAGCCTGTACAGGGATGTAACGAAGAGGGAGCAGGTCGAACAGCTTGTCTCCGAGCTCGGCACCACCTGTTCCCCGATCGCAGGCGTCATCAACGGTGCAGCAGTCTTCAACGACATGCTCTTCTCGGAGATGTCCCTCGAAGTGATGGAGCGTGTCACGCAGCCGAAAATCGTCGGGACCAAGAATCTGAACGAGGTCTTCGGGACCACACCGCTGGATTTCTTCGTCGTGCTCTCCTCGCTGACCTCGGTGATTGGCAACAGCGGCCAAACCAATTACACTGCCGCCAACGCGTACATGACGGGCCTGGTGAGCGAGCGACGGAGCCGGGGACTAGCCGGATCGTCGCTGGAGATTGGCCGGGTGGCGGGGATTGGGTATATGGAACGAGCAGGCGACATTGCGCGCGAGCAGCTGATTCGGTTCGGATTCATGGCGATCTCGGAGACGGATCTCCATCAGTTGCTAGCCGAAGCAATCCATGCTGGAGCGCCAAGCTCGGCTATGGCGCCGGTGGTTACCACGGGGTGTCGGACGGCACGCGACGACGAGGAGGTTCCCGTGGCCTGGTTCCATGACCCGCGGTTTTCGCATAAGGTAATCGAGGCCCGTGGGCAAGGGGCTGCGAGTGAGGGTAAGAAGAGCGCCCTGCCGGTCCGCGAGCAGTTAGCGCAGGCGGCGAGCAAGGAGGAGGCGTTCAGGATCCTCAAGAACTGCTTCGCGGCCAAACTGGCGATGATCTCGCGACTGAGCGATGACCAGGTCGGCCACAACGTTCCGCTGGTAGAACTGGGGATTGACTCCTTGGTTGCGGTCGAGGTTCGGGGTTGGTTCCTTAAGGAGCTCAAGACTGATATGCCTGTTCTTAAGGTGTTGGGAGGGGGCTCAGTGGCCGATCTGTGTCAACAGGCTTTGGAGAAACTCCCGGAGACTCTGCTGCCAAATCTCGGGGGGTCTGTGGCTGCACACCCTGCGACAGTGTCGAAGCCAGCAGCCGCCCCTCCTCCTGCGCCTAAGAGCGAAGACTCCAGTGCCTCGTCCGCGGGGCCCTCGTCAGGAAGTCGATCTCCCTTGGAGACCCCTTTCACACCCCCAGGAGAAGAGGAGGCCAAGCAAGTCAACCTGTCGGAGGCAGCGGAGAGAGCGGCCATGTTCCAGGAGGGAAAGCAAACCGATTCTCCCGCGTATGTGAAGAGCGAGCTTCTATCGTTTGCCCAGTCGCGCTTCTGGTTCCTGCGTCTGCTCATTGAAGACCAGACCACCTTCAACGTCTGTTTCTATTATCGGATCACCGGTAATCTCCGCGTGGGAGACCTCGAGCGTGCCGTGCGTCTCGTCACCAACCGCCACGAATCCCTCCGAACGTGCTTTGTGGCCGATGAGAAGGAAGCGGATCTCGCGCACCAGATGGTCCTCCGTCAGTCGGTGATCCGGTTGGAGCGAAAGAAGATCGACCGGTTGGAAGAACTGCACGCGGAGTATGCTGCTATGAAAACCATCCCCTTCGACATCGCCAGTGGCAAGGTGCTGCGTCTCATCCTCTTGACTTTGTCACCCACGGAGAACTACCTTCTCTTCAACTACCACCACATTCTCATGGACGGTGTCAGTCTTCAGAACTTCTTGTCGGATCTCGAGAAGGCATACCAACGTCAGCCTCTCGGGCCGCCGCCTCGCCAGCTGCCGGATTTCTCTCGGAGCCAACGCGCTGCATTCCAGCAGGGCAAGATGAACGAGGATGTCACCTACTGGCGCCAGGTATTCCCCGACGGTCACCACCCGGTCTTGCCGTTGTTGCCTGTGGCCAAGCTGAACACACGTGCGCCCATGAAAGCCTTCAATGTGAACCAGGTCCAGTGCCGCCTGTCAAAGACCCTGGTGAATCAAGTCAAGGAGCGCGCCAAAGCCCATCGATCAACAACCTTCCACTTCTACCTAGCTGTCTTCCGGATGATGCTCTTCCGCTTCACCGAGGCAAAAGACCTGACCATCGGAATCGCCGATGCCAATCGCAACGATAGTGATGTGATGGGCACCATCGGTCTCCTGTTGAACCTTCTTACCCTGCGGTTCCAAAACGAGTCAACCCAGTCCTTCGGGAACTGCCTCGCAGAGTCTCGGGACAAGGCCTACGAGGCGCTGCATCATTCCCGCGTCCCGTTCGATGTGCTTCTGAAGGAGCTCAACGTGCCCCGCTCGGCGTCGTACAGCCCGTTCTTCCAGGCCTTCTTTGACTATCGCCAAGGCCACCAGGAGAAACAGCAGTTTGGAAACACGGAACTGGAAATGGTGGAGCTTCATCCGGGACGGACAGCATATGACATGACTCTGGATATTACGGATAGCGTGGACAGTGCGCTCGTCCTTTTCCGGACTCAGGCCGGGTTGTATGATCCGACGGCTACCCAGTTATTGCTCGATACATATGTCTATCTTTTGAAAACCTTTGCTGATAACACCTCCCTGGCTCTGGGAGATGTGTCTCTGTTCAGTGATGAGCAACGGAAACGCGCAGTGGATGTTGGGCGCGGTGAGTTAATATCGTAGACTTCAAACGTATCGAAACCGTTACTAATTGACCTTTTGCAAGGGCTGGATCTCAAATCGGCATGGCCGGAAACCCTCCCCCTTCGCATTGACCAGATCGCTACTACCAACAGGGACCGGATTGCTCTCAAGGATGGCCACGGACGGATCCTCACCTACGCCGTCATGATCAACCGCATCGAGGCCATCGCCGAGGAACTGCAGAATTCGGGCGTTCAGGAAGGTCATCGAGTCCTCGTATTTGAAGATGCCACGGCAGACTGGCCCTGCTCAATGCTTGCCATCATGCGCCTGGGGGCCGTCTATGTTCCGCTGGATCTGCGAAACCCTCTGCCGCGCCTGGCTGATGTCGCCGCCAACTGCGAACCAGCAGCCATCCTGGTGGACAGCACCACGGCCAAGGATATTGACCAGGTGAATGTAACCCAGGCCAAGGTGGTCAATGTCTCACGCGCCAGTGTGAAGCCCAGCAAACGAGTACCCAATGTCTCGCGCGGTGATGCGGTAGCCGCCATCTTGTACACGAGTGGATCAACCGGTAAACCCAAGGGAATTGTGGTCAAACATTCCGGTCTGCGCAACGAGATCGAGGGCTACACGACCCAGTGGGGGCTGCGCGCCGAACGTGCCCTACAGCAGAGCGCCTTCACCTTCAACCATTCCTCGGATCAGATCTATACGGGCCTGACCAACGGTGGGACTGTGTACATCGTTCCGTGGAGCAAGCGGGGAGATCCGGTTGAAGTCAGCCAGATCGTCCAGGAAGAAGGCATCACTTACACCAAGGCCACCCCAGCAGAATACGGCCTGTGGCTGGACTATGGGAATGCCAACCTGCGCAAAGCGACAAACTGGCGCTTTGGCTTTGGAGGGGGTGATTCGCTGACCCCAACCCTTCTGCAGCAACTCGCGGCCCTTGGCCTGCCGCAACTACGCTTCTTCAACTCGTATGGGCCCACGGAAATCTCTATCTCGTCGACTAAAATGGAAATCGCCTATCGAGAGAAACAGCCTGAAGGTCGCATTCCCTGTGGATATTCGCTGCCGAACTATGCAGCTTACATCCTGGACGAACAGCAAAGGCCCCTCCCCGTTGGCATGCCTGGGGAACTGTGGATTGGCGGTGCAGGGGTGTCGCTGGGGTATCTGAACAATCCCGAGCTGACCGACTATCACTTCTACCCGGATCCGTATGCCACCCCGGAGTATCTCGCCCAGGGCTGGACACGGATGTATCGGACCGGAGACATTGCGCACTTGCAGGCGGACGGAGCCCTGGTATTCCACAGTCGAGTCGCCGGTGATGCACAAGTCAAGATCCGCGGACTGCGCATTGAGCTCGGTGACATCGAGAGCAACATCGTGAAGGCCTCCGATGGGGCTCTGCGTGAAGCGGCGGTGACTCTTCGCGACGGCGATCCTCCTCTGCTGGTAGCTCATGTCGTCTTTGCCCCGAACCATACCATCACTAATACGGAGGCTTTCCTCGACCATCTCTTGCAGCATCTGCCCGTCCCGCAGTACATGGTGCCTGTCATGGCCATTCCCCTCGACCGCATGCCATTGAGTAACCATTCCAAGGTTGACCGGAAGGCCCTCAAAGCACTCCCTCTGCCGCGACGCACCGTGTCCTCCGAGGCAGCGGATGATGTCCTGAGCGAGACAATGCTTCAACTGCGTCGCGTATGGGAAGAGGTCCTCCACACGGAGGAACTCGGCCTGCAGATTGTCCCATCGACCAGCTTTTTCACCGTTG
This sequence comes from Aspergillus homomorphus CBS 101889, assembly GCF_003184865.1. Lineage (NCBI taxonomy): Eukaryota > Fungi > Ascomycota > Eurotiomycetes > Eurotiales > Aspergillaceae > Aspergillus > Aspergillus homomorphus. The sequence goes on along the minus strand of NW_020291928.1, from coordinate 81,914 downwards.
GGGGAAACTCCCTCCTCGTCGTCCGCCTACAATCCCGCATCCGACACCTGTTCAACGTGACGGTGCGGCTGGTTGACCTCCTCGAAGCCAGCAGCCTCAGCGCCATGGCGAAACTGATTGAAGAAAGCACGCCAGTCAACGCAATCGACTGGAAACACGAATCCGCACTTCCGCCCGACGCGACGGCACTCTCTCCCTTCATTATCCCCGCCCAACACCACCTCAAAGCCACCGGCCGCGTCATCCTAGTCACCGGCGCCGCAGGATTCCTCGGCAAACACATCCTCACCGAGCTGATCTCCCACCCTCACATCCGGCAAATTCACTGTATTGGCCTCCGCGAAAAGACCCCCGGCACACCGCGGACCCTCGCCGTGTCCTCCGAAAAGATCGTCACACATGCAGGGGACCTCTCCGACCTAAACCTTGGCCTGTCCGAATCCACCTTCGCCACTTTGGCCCAAGAAGTCGACTCAATCCTGCACATGGGCGCCGTCCGCTCCTTCTGGGATAATTACCACCTCCTGCGTGCGAGTAACGTCCTCCCCACCCGGGAACTGGTCAAATTCGCTGCCCCGCGCCAGATCCCGATACACTATATCTCCACTGCGGGCGTCCTCCCCGCCAATGCAGCAGGAACAGACGACAGTGTGGTAGCGCAGTCTGTCGCCGCCCATCCACCCCCGACGGACGGATCCCAGGGATATATCGCTACGCGCTGGGTCTGCGAACAACTGCTCCACGCCGCCACAACACAGCTGCACATCCCAACCACCATCCACCGCTTCGTTCCCGCTCCTACCAGGGAATCTGGGGAATCCACCCTTTCCGCTCTGCAGCACTTCCTCACCTTCATCGACTCCCTCTCCCTGAAACCCGATTTCCGCGGCACGAAGGGTCATTTCGAGATGATTCCCGTGCATCGCGCAGCGGGCTCCCTGGCTAGTGTCTTAATCCAGGAACCCGGGATACACACCGCAGAGGAGGACAAGAACTCGGCCCCTCGCTTCGTACACCACGAGTGTCCCGTGCGGATCGACATCGGGGGGATGGAGCGGTTCATGGAGCAGGAGAGAGGAGACACCCCGCTGCCGGCGATCCCGCTGCTCAAGTGGATCGGGCTGATGAAGCGCAGCGGGTTGGAGTATTTTGTCACGAGTCAGGTGTTGGTCATGGGGGATGGGGGGGAGTTGGAGTCCCGACGGTGATGGGCTGTGCCTTGGTTATTGCTGGCAAAGGCATCTTTTATAGGCCCGAAACTATTGGTGTCATGATCGAACGGAGGATGTGGAATACTAAGTTAGCCATCCTGTGACGACGGTTCATTAGGAATATGTCGACGTTGTTTCAACGGCTGTAGCCTTATTATATAGATCTAAGAATTGGCTGATTGAGGTAGTGTGAAGAAGTTAATGTTTCCAAACTAGAGTATAGCACTTTGAATTCCCCTCGCGGGTAGATCTGCCTAAGGCCTTCTTGCGAGGGGCCGTGTTAGGTATGGGCTATCGGGATTAATATCCTTCCAACATTTTGATGTTCAAGATGAAAGAGAAATACCTTTGATTATCTATTAGCAATTGTCTATCACTATCTCATTCTAAGCGCAGTAAGCAGAGAGGAGGTTCAGCAAAATAGTTCACTTATACACTATTACGTCAGTGGTCGCCGGCTCCCTGCGAACGTGTTGGGCAGATTCACCAACTTCTCAATTGGAAGACAGCCGGGTTTAGATTGAGCCATTGAGAGGCCATGTGAAGGCTGCAAGAGATAGTATGCGGTGAATATCTGGACAGTCTGTGATCAGGTCTCAACAACGAGACTGAGATTCAATTGAGGTGGCTACCCTGAATCAATCTTATATCAGAAGTCAGGCAGGCACGGGCTGGAACCATCCCCTGGTGACAGCACGTGACGACGCCCATAAGCGACACCTCAGCAACGACGCCCGCGCCGGTCTCCTGAGGTCACTTCCCGCTTCCCCAGTTTACCTCTCCTCCTTCTCCCCCCCAATCCCTACTCATTCACACCTTTCCTCGCTTCCTCCCTCTTAATCTTTACGTCTCCTCCTCTCCTCCTCAATTCCTTACTTTCGCCTTTCTTTTCCTTCACGATCCGGTCATTTTTCTTGCGTGGCGTTCTGTTGGGTGGATGAGGTCGTCCTGCGGCCTTAGGTAAATATGGCTCCTCTACCGATCAAGTTCACGGAGCTCCTTAATGTAAGTCCTATTACTCTTCGCCGATGAGCTACTCCGCGCATGAGAAATGAGCTAACGCATTCGTCCTTCCGGTAGTTGACAGCGGCCGATATCGCGGTATGTGCTATTGCTTCGTTGGGCGACCACCCTTCGTCCGATCTGCGGACGCGCCCGCCGACACAACATTTCTGGTTCTAGCCATTGATCGCCTGCATACTGACTACCTATCTTCCCGGATATAGCCTGCATCCATTGGTTTCAACTCTTGTGTAAGTCGTCCGGTCTTGACCTCATCACCCCCTACTCCTCACTCGCATCACCTTGGGCTAACCAAGAGGCCTCCCTGTACAGACTCTAGAATCAGACCACTATGTGTGTGTCCGGCAAAAACTCGATGAGGACGACAAGCCCCAGGTCATTATAATCAATCTGAAGAACAACAATGAGGTCATCAAGCGGCCGATCAATGCGGACAGCGCTATCATGCACTGGGACCGCAACATCATCGCCCTCAAGGCTCAGGGTCGCACGATCCAGATCTTCGACCTGGCCGCGAAGCAGAAGCTCAAGTCGTCGGTGATGAATGAGGATATCGTCTACTGGAAGTGGTTCAGTGAAAAGTGCCTTGGTCTGGTGACGGAGCAATCTGTGTACCACTGGGATGTCTTTGACCCCACTCAGACCCAACCTCTTAAGATCTTCGACCGACTCCCTAACCTCGGCGTATGTATATCTCTGAGCCCCGCGACGCTGAGCCCCAATGGAACTAATCGCGTTGCTACTAGGGATGTCAAATCATCAACTACCGTGTCAATGACGACGAGAAGTGGATGGTAGTAGTCGGAATCAGTCAACAGCAGGGCCGTGTGGTGGGATCTATGCAGCTTTACTCCAAGGAGCGCGGAATCTCCCAGTTCATCGAAGGTCACGCCGCAGCCTTTGCTTCGATTCGCGTCGAAGGCTCCCCGCTTGAGCACAAGCTGTTCACCTTCGCGGTTCGGACACAGACCGGTGCCAAGTTGCAGATCGCCGAGATCGATCACCAGGAACCGAACCCCAGGTTCCAGAAGAAGGCAGTGGAGGTCTACTTCCCCCAGGAGGCTGTGAACGACTTCCCCGTCGCTATGCAAGTGTCTAAAAAGTACGACATCGTCTATCTGGTCACCAAGTACGGCTTTATTCACCTCTATGACCTTGAGACCGGCACCTGCATCTTCATGAACCGCATCTCCAGCGAAACCATCTTCACTACTGCCCCCGACTCCGACTCTGCTGGTCTGGTTGGTGTCAACCGCAAGGGTCAAGTTCTGTCCGTGAGCGTCGATGAGGGCAACATCATCCAGTATCTGATGGAGAACCCTGCCATGTCCGGCCTCGCGGTCAAGCTTGCTTCTAAGGCAGGCCTTCCTGGAGCGGACCACCTCTACCAGCAGCAGTTCGACAACCTTATCGCCCAAGGAAACTTCTCCGAGGCCGCCAAGATCGCCGCGAACTCGCCCCGTGGTTTCCTCCGGACCCCGGAGACCATTAACCGTTTCAAGAACGCTCCTCAGACCGGCCAGATGTCTGTCATCCTCCAGTACTTCGGTATGCTGTTGGACAAGGGCTCTCTGAACAAGTACGAGAGTGTGGAGTTGGTTCGCCCTGTTCTGCAGCAGAACAGAAAGCACCTTCTGGAGAAGTGGATGCGGGAGAACAAGCTGGAGGCCTCCGAGGAGCTTGGTGATATCGTCCGCCCTTACGACATGAATCTGGCGCTGTCAATCTATCTTCAGGCCAATGTTTCGCAGAAGGTCATCGCTGGTTTTGCTGAGACGGGTCAGTTTGACAAGATCCTCGCCTACTCGAAGCAGGTTGGCTACCAGCCGGATTACACCCAGCTGTTGCAGCACATTGTTCGTGTGAACCCCGAAAAGGGTGCCGAATTTGCTACGCAGCTTGCTAACGAGGAGTCGGGAGCTCTCATCGACCTCGACCGTGTTGTGGATGTGTTCCTGTCTCAAAACATGATCCAGCAAGCCACCTCGTTCCTTCTGGATGCCTTGAAAGATAACAAGCCTGAACATGGCCACCTCCAGACCCGTCTGCTTGAGATGAACCTTGTCAACGCTCCTCAAGTTGCTGACGCGATTCTTGGCAACGAGATCTTCACGCACTACGACCGTCCTCGGATCTCCCAGCTTTGCGAGAATGCCGGCCTTATCCAGCGTGCTCTTGAGAACACCGATGACCCGGCTGCTATCAAGCGGAACATTATTCGCACGGATAAACTGAGCCCCGAGTGGTTGATGGACTACTTTGGTCGTCTGTCCGTTGAGCAGACGCTTGACTGTATGGACACGATGTTGCAGGCTAACATCCGCCAGAACCTGCAAGCCGTCGTTCAAATCTGTACCAAGTTCTCTGATCTACTTGGTCCTTCCCGTCTGATCGCCTTGCTCGAGAAGTACCGCACCGCCGAGGGTCTCTACTACTACCTTGGCAGCATTGTCAACCTCAGCGAAGACCCCGAGGTGCACTTCAAGTATATCGAGGCTGCCACTGCCATGAATCAGATCACGGAGGTTGAGCGGATCTGTCGTGAAAGCAACTACTACAACCCTGACAAGGTCAAGAATTTCCTGAAGGAGGCCAAGTTGACCGAGCAGTTGCCTCTGATCATTGTGTGCGACCGGTTCAACTTCATCCATGATCTGGTGCTTTACCTTTACCAGAACCAGCAGTACAAGTCTATCGAGGTCTATGTCCAGCGTGTCAACCCTTCGCGCGCGCCCGCCGTCGTCGGTGGACTGTTGGACGTCGATTGCGATGAGAGCATCATCAAGAACCTCCTCTCTTCGGTCGACCCGGCCGTTATTCCCATCGACGAGCTTGTCTCTGAGGTGGAGAGCCGTAACAGGCTGAAGTTGCTTCTGCCCTTCCTCGAAGCCACACTTGCGACTGGTAACCAGCAGCAGGCTGTCTACAATGCCTTGGCTAAGATTTACATCGACAGCAACAACAACCCTGAGAAATTCCTTAAGGAGAACGACATGTATGATACCTTGACCGTTGGAAAGTACTGCGAGAAGCGCGATCCCAACTTGGCGTACATTGCCTATCGCAAGGGACAGAATGATCTCGAACTCATCAACATCACCAACGAGAACGCCATGTACCGTGCTCAGGCGCGCTACCTTGTCGAGCGCGCTGATCCGGAGATCTGGTCGTTTGTTCTCAGCGAGAACAACCAGCACCGTCGTTCCTTGGTCGACCAAGTCATCGCGACTGCCGTGCCCGAGTCGACCGAGCCGGATAAGGTGTCCGTGGCCGTCAAGGCTTTCCTTGAGGCCGATCTTCCTGGCGAGCTGATTGAGCTTCTCGAGAAAATCATCCTCGAGCCCTCGCCTTTCAGTGACAACGGCAGTCTCCAGAACCTGCTGATGTTGACCGCTGCTAAGGCTGACAAGAGCCGTCTGATGGATTACATCCACCAGCTCAACGAGTTCAGTCCCGATGAGATTGCTGAGATGTGTATCTCCGTTGGATTGTACGAGGAAGCTTTCGAGATCTACAAGAAGGTCAACAACTTCATCGCTGCCGTGAATGTATTGGTCGAGAACATCGTCAGCATTGACCGTGCTCAAGAGTTCGCCGAGCGGGTTGAACTGCCTGAGGTCTGGAGCAAGGTCGCCAAGGCGCAGCTCGATGGCCTTCGTATCTCCGACTCCATTGAATCGTACATCCGTGCTAGTGACCCCTCTAACTACCTTGAGGTCATCGAAACCGCAACCCACGCCGGCAAGGATGAAGATCTCGTCAAGTTCTTGAAGATGGCCCGTAAGACCCTGCGCGAGCCTGCCATTGACACTGGTCTCGCTTTCTGCTACGCCCGCCTGGACCAGCTCGCCGAGCTGGAGGACTTCCTCCGGACCACTAATGTGGCCGATATCGAGGCCTCGGGTGACAAGGCCTACGCTGAAGGTTACCACCAGGCAGCGAAGATCTTCTATACCAGTATCTCCAACTGGGCCAAGCTGGCAACTACTTTGGTTCACTTGGAAGACTACCAGGCGGCCGTGGAGTGCGCCCGTAAGGCCAACAGTGTCAAGGTGTGGAAGGAGGTCAACGAGGCTTGCGTCAACAAGAAGGAATTCCGTCTCGCCCAGATTTGCGGTCTTAACCTGATCGTCCACGCAGAAGAGCTCCAGGACCTTGTCCGTCAATACGAGCGTAATGGATACTTCGATGAGCTCATTGCAGTCTTGGAAGCTGGCTTGGGTCTGGAGCGTGCTCACATGGGCATGTTCACCGAGCTGGGCATTGCCCTCTCCAAGTACCACCCCGACCGGGTCATGGAGCATCTCAAGCTTTTCTGGTCCCGCATCAACATTCCCAAGATGATCCGGGCCTGCGAAGACGCAAGCTTGTGGCCTGAGTTGGTCTTCCTGTATTGCCACTACGACGAATGGGACAACGCGGCCCTGGCTATGATGGAGCGTGCTGCCGACGCATGGGAGCACCACTCGTTCAAGGACATCATCGTCAAGGTTGCGAACTTGGAGATCTACTACCGCGCCCTCAACTTCTACCTCCAGGAGCAGCCTCTGCTGCTGACCGACTTGCTCCAGGTCTTGACCTCTCGCATTGACGTCAACCGTGTCGTGCGCATCTTCCAGTCCTCCGACAACATCCCTCTCATCAAGCCTTTCCTGCTCAACGTTCAGACTCAGAACAAGCGGGCCGTGAACGATGCGATCAACGACCTGTTGATCGAAGAGGAGGACTACAAGACTCTTCGCGACTCGGTGGACAACTACGACAACTTCGATGCGGTGGCTCTTGCCCAACGGTTGGAGAAGCACGACCTGATTTTCTTCCGCCAGATCGCCGCCAACATCTACCGCAATAACAAGCGCTGGGAGAAATCGATTGCCCTGTCCAAGCAGGACAAGCTTTACAAGGACGCCATCGAGACTGCTGCCATCTCAAGCAAGTCGGAGGTGGTCGAAGAACTCCTTCGCTACGTAAGTTTTCATGGTCTTCTACTATTTTGGGAAAATGTATTGACGAACTGTGACTTTAGTTTGTGGACATCGGCAGCCGCGAGTGCTACGTTGGTATGCTGTACGCCTGCTACGACCTTATTCGCCCAGATGTCATCATGGAGCTGTCGTGGCGCCACGGGCTGCATGACTTCACGATGCCGTTCATGATCAACTTCTTGTGCGAGCAGACGCGGGCCATCGAGACCCTGAAGAAGGACAACGAGGAGCGGAAGGCGCGGGAGAAGACCCAGAAGGTGGAAGAGGACAACACGCCAATCCTGGGCGGGTCGCGGTTGATGTTGACACAGGGCCCGGCGGCGCCGGCACCCGCGCCCATGGGGTACGCGAACGGAATCACGCCGCAGGCGACCGGGTTCCGGCCGTTCTAAACGTACGACTTGTTATGCCCTCCTTACCCAGGGTTAGTGTATGTATAGCATGAGCGATGGGGAACGTTGTGGCCTGGCTCGGGTGGAAAGCTGAGCTTTGTCTCCGGAGCGCGGGGTGGGCTTTCTCCCGGGTAGGATGCACGAAATTTCCCTTCTGTTACTTGATGATCTTTCGTTCTTCTTCTCCATTTATTTAGTGGTTGTTGTTCTTCTTTTCTTCCCCCCTGATGTATTCAATCAGCCTTTTAAAAAGCTGTGGCTCTTTATCTCCTAGGCTCCGTGGATGGACCCGGTGGTTTATCGTAATTATCTTAGATGAATGGGATTATTGACTTACGAGGCTCATGACTTAGTTTGACGAACCGGAAAGTAGGCTACTTATTTGGATTTGCTCAGCGGCAGTGGTGGCCGCTGACCCGTGACTTGGGGTTGCGGGTCAGCCAGCGGTCACCAATAGTGGTCAATCCTGCACTATCTATCGGTTCTTCCCAGGAGGCGATCGACACGATCTCGGTAGATGCAGCCGCGGGCGGCTGGCTAAGAATAGGCAGGGAGGGGCGGCCACCTCGGTCTCTTCTTCCGCTGTGTTCGGCGCAAAGGAAGAAGGCAGGCGCGCCAGGCAGGCAGGCCGCACGAGCTAATGGTGGTCGTGGTGGTGGTCGTGGTAGTGCCGCCATGCAGGTAAAGGATTTAGCCCAGTCTTTCCCGGGTGTCGAGGGGGATTGTGTGGGTGATATTTGTGGGGAGGGGTGGAGGGATAGAGTTCTGGGAATTTGATTGTACTGTGGTTGTGCTTGTGATCCGGAATAAGGATTTATCCCGGTATTTCTATAGTCTACCACGGATGGAGGGAGATCAGAAGAGTATGGTTTGTGGATTGTAGGTTGTGATTGTGGATTGTGGATTGTGGATTGTGGATTGTGGTGATGGTGGGATGTGATGTTTCCCTGCTACTCTCGTACCTACTACCTAGGTACAAATAATCTCTCTCTATGCCGACCGACCGGGGAAGAAGAGGGCGAGACCGCCGCCGCGGGGCGGGCGGGTTTGATTTGGTTTGGTTTTTCTTAGGGCTGGCTGGTTGGTTGGCTGGTTAAATCGGGACAGAGAGGTCCGGAGATACTTGGTCACTTCCAGTTTACCCTTCAGCTCTTTTCTTTTGAGTGTTGGTAGAGTCTACTTGGGACCGCAATTGCATGATGTCGGCACTGGCTCCGCTTTGGGGGGAAAAAAAAAAAAGACCGTACTACCAGTTACAGACCATGGAACTGGGACAGGGTCTGGATTTTGTCCATTGGATTTGTGCCTTGTGGTGGTGGTGTCGCCAAGATGGGAAACCGGCTACTTGGTACTTCGGTGAAGGGAATAAATGTGTAGTTTCTACGAGTAAGTCAACCTTGACGAACGGACGGTCTTGTCCCGGTGGCACAAACGGAGACGGAGGGACCGGTGGGCGTTCCGGAAATGATTTTCATCTTCCAGTTTCCCAGATCTTCACCAAGGGAAGGACAAGACGGACGATGATGGTCGGGTTACAGATTCCCATTGGCAATCTGGGCGGTATTATTGGGGGGGTTTAAATTGATGGTGTCGGTAGCTGGACTATGGATGCATGCTTGTTCGGACATGCGTGGATGGTTGCAGAGTGAACGGAGGAGGGAGGTTCGAGAGATAGCTCGGTGATAAGTGTGTCCCAGTTGCTTGTCACTGGTTTCAAACACCGGGGCAACAGAAGAAAAGAAGCCAAGCTGCATACCGAAAGTTATCGTTCTCTCTCGGCTCACCCATCCATGTCTGGATCGACTCTCCGGTGCATAATCTGACACTTGGCGAGTGTATGTACGTATGTATTGTACATGCATGATTCGAAATTCGTACGGACGGCGAAGCAGGCGTTCGCCGTTTGTTCGGCGTTGGTTTGGCGGCTTGTCAGGTTGGATTCTTGGTGGAGGAGGGGAGGAGAGGAAAGGGAAAGGGAAGGGGGAGGCTGGGCCGAGCGGGCATGCGCGGACGATCTGCGCTGCCTGCTTCGCCTATTCACGGACCTTCCCTCCCTCCCTCCCTCTTTTCTTCCCTCTCCGGTTGCTTGACAAGATCCAGATCGATAATGATGATGATGATGATCTCAGTTCCTGTCCCTCCACAGCTTCGTCCTAGATGGAAAACAATTAACCCGAGCACCCGAGGTTCATCATCTCCAGGGACTATCGTCCTAATTCTCCCGACAGGTGGTGCTTTCTTTCCCCAGCAATTGCCTCTGGGGGTTTGTTTATTCTGAGTGTGGAGGGGGAATGGACTCGTAGCTGTACTGGATATTTTGGCGGTGGCGGAGGATCTCTCTTGGTGGGGGAATCTGCTTATCATTCAGCTTGTTTGAGTACGTCAAATCAATAGTCATATTTCGGACAGCCAATGATGGTCCCGGACGAACGGAGAGAGAGAGAAAGGAAGTATTGAGGCAAGCGAACTGGGAACCAAAGCTGGGGCGACGACCATCCCTCAAGCTGCAGTCCGGTGTGCCGGTGAAGATAAACCAGAGTGTATACTACTTACTCAGGACTGCAATCTCACCCCGGAATTGTTTGGTTGCTGTTGCTGTTCTCCGCCTTCCCGCCCAGTAGTCTACACACAGCCCTCAGTGAGTGAGCGTCTTCCACTGTAGTCCATCGTCCATCGCGCCTTCCTGTTGCAGCGTTCCCGGGAAGAGCCCCTCCTTCCGTTTCTTCTTATTCTTCCTCCTCCCTCCTCTTCTTTTTAATTTCTTCCTCTCCTTCTCTTTCTCTTCTTCCTCAATCAAAATCTGCACATCCTCCCTTCTCCTCCTCCTCCTTCCTCCTCACCTTTCCGGGGTTATCCCTAAATCTTCCATACTTCGGGTAAGTGCTTCCTCGGACTAGACAGACTACACGTTCCCCGCCTGTTGTTCTCGCTCGCCCGTTCCGAAACCGGGCCTTTTTCTTCCCCTCCTCGATCTTCCCCCGGAGTCTGTTTTTCCTTAAGCTAAAGTGACTCACTTTGGCTATTTTTCCGGCTATCAATTGGTGTGTGTCGGCTAATACTGAGATTTCTTTATCTAGAGTCCTCTGTAGCTCGTGTTCTCGACCCGTGCCTGCAGAGCTTCTTCCCTGTCCACTTTTCCCCTCCTCCCCCTTCCACCCCTCTCTCTTTCTCTCTCTCCCTCCCTCTACTCTACCACAACGTCATAATCTTCTTATCTACCCACACCCACTTTCCGCCGCCGCAAGCTCTCCCCCCAACACCACCACCCCTCCTCATTCCTCCTCTCCCTTTTACTCTTCTCTTCCCTTTCCCTCTTCAAACCAATCACACATAACCCCGCCAATTCACAATGGCTTCTCCTCAACGCCAGCCCGAGGAGGCAATTGATGACACCGAGTTCATCGACGACCACAATGACCACCACCGGGATTCCGTCCACACCCGGCTGCGGGCCAACTCCGCCATCATGCAGTTCCAGAAGATCCTCGTCGCCAACCGTGGTGAAATCCCCATCCGTATCTTCCGTACCGCCCACGAACTGTCTCTGCAGACGGTCGCCATCTACTCCCACGAGGATCGTCTCTCCATGCACCGTCAGAAGGCCGATGAGGCTTACATGATCGGTCACCGTGGTCAATATACCCCCGTGGGCGCCTACCTGGCCATCGATGAGATCGTCAAGATTGCTCTGGAGCACGGCGTTCACCTCATCCACCCGGGTTATGGTTTCCTGTCCGAGAATGCCGAATTTGCTCGCAAGGTCGAGCAGGCCGGTATGGTCTTCGTCGGTCCTACCCCGCAGACGATCGAGGCCTTGGGTGACAAGGTCTCGGCCCGTCAGCTGGCCATCCGCTGCGAAGTCCCCGTCGTGCCCGGTACCCCGGGCCCCGTCGAGCGCTACGAAGAGGTCAAGGATTTCACCGATACCTACGGCTTCCCCATCATTATCAAGGCCGCCTTCGGTGGTGGTGGTCGTGGTATGCGTGTCGTCCGCGACCAAGCCGAGCTGCGCGATTCCTTCGAGCGTGCCACTTCCGAGGCCCGCTCGGCCTTCGGCAACGGCACCGTCTTCGTCGAGCGCTTCTTGGACAAGCCCAAGCACATCGAGGTGCAACTGCTGGGTGACAACCACGGAAATGTTGTCCACCTGTTCGAGCGTGACTGCTCGGTCCAGCGTCGTCACCAGAAGGTCGTTGAGATCGCCCCCGCCAAGGACCTGCCCCAGGAGGTTCGGGACAACATCCTGGCCGATGCGGTCAAGCTGGCCAAGTCCGTCAACTACCGGAACGCCGGTACTGCCGAGTTCCTGGTCGACCAGCAGAACCGCTACTACTTCATCGAAATCAACCCCCGTATCCAGGTCGAGCACACCATCACGGAGGAGATCACGGGCATTGATATCGTCGCAGCTCAGATCCAGATTGCTGCCGGTGCCACCCTCCAGCAGCTGGGTCTGACCCAGGACCGCATCTCCACTCGCGGCTTCGCCATTCAGTGCCGTATCACCACCGAAGACCCCTCCAAGGGCTTCTCGCCGGATACTGGTAAGATCGAGGTGTACCGCTCTGCCGGTGGTAACGGTGTCCGTCTGGACGGTGGTAACGGTTTTGCCGGTGCCATCATTACCCCCCACTATGACTCCATGCTGGTCAAGTGTACCTGCCGTGGTTCCACCTACGAAATCGCTCGCCGCAAGGTCGTCCGTGCCCTGGTCGAGTTCCGTATTCGTGGTGTCAAGACCAACATTCCTTTCTTGACCTCCCTTCTCAGCCACCCGACCTTCGTCGACGGCACCTGCTGGACCACCTTCATCGACGACACTCCCGAGCTCTTCGCCCTCGTTGGCAGTCAGAACCGTGCTCAGAAACTGTTGGCTTACCTGGGTGACGTTGCTGTCAACGGCAGCAGCATCAAGGGCCAGATCGGCGAGCCCAAGCTCAAGGGCGATATCATCAAGCCCACTCTGTACGATGCCAACGGCAAGCCGCTCGATGTCTCTGTGCCCCACACTCAGGGCTGGAAGCAGATTCTGGACCGTGAGGGTCCCAAGGCCTGGGCCCGTGCCGTGCGGGCCAACAAGGGCACTTTGATCATGGATACCACCTGGCGTGACGCTCACCAGTCCCTGCTGGCGACCCGTGTGCGTACCATCGATTTGCTCAACATTGCCCACGAGACCAGCCACGCCCTCTCCAACGCCTACAGTCTGGAGTGCTGGGGTGGTGCCACGTTCGATGTTGCCATGCGTTTCCTCTATGAGGACCCTTGGGACCGTCTGCGCAAGCTCCGCAAGGCTGTTCCCAACATTCCCTTCCAGATGTTGCTGCGTGGTGCCAACGGTGTCGCCTACTCCTCCCTTCCCGACAACGCCATCTACCACTTCTGTAAGCAGGCCAAGAAGTGCGGTGTGGACATCTTCCGTGTCTTCGACGCTCTCAACGATGTGGACCAGCTGGAGGTCGGTATCAAGGCGGTGCACGCCGCGGAGGGTGTGGTCGAAGCCACCATCTGCTACAGTGGTGACATGCTGAACCCCCACAAGAAGTACAACCTCGAGTACTACCTGAGCCTCGTGGACAAGGTGGTCAAGTTCGAGCCTCACGTCCTGGGTATCAAGGATATGGCTGGTGTGCTGAAGCCTCAGGCCGCTCGTCTGCTCATTGGCGCCATCCGGGAGCGTTACCCCGACCTTCCGATCCACGTCCACACCCACGACTCCGCCGGAACCGGTGTGGCCTCCATGATTGCTTGCGCCCAGGCTGGTGCCGATGCCGTCGATGCCGCCACTGACAGCCTGTCGGGTATGACCTCCCAGCCCAGCATTGGCGCTCTGCTCGCCTCCCTCGAAGGTACCGAGCACGACACCGGGCTCAACCTGAACCAGGTCCGCGCGCTCGACACTTACTGGGCTCAGCTGCGTCTGTTGTACTCGCCCTTCGAGGCCGGTCTGACCGGCCCCGACCCGGAGGTCTACGAGCACGAGATCCCCGGTGGTCAGTTGACCAACCTCATCTTCCAGGCCAGCCAACTTGGTCTGGGCCAGCAGTGGGCCGAGACCAAGAAGGCCTACGAGGCTGCCAATGATCTCCTGGGTGACATTGTCAAGGTCACTCCCACCTCCAAGGTCGTTGGTGATCTGGCCCAATTCATGGTGTCCAACAAGCTGAGCGCTGAGGATGTTGTTGCTCGCGCGGGTGAGCTCGACTTCCCGGCCTCCGTCCTCGAGTTCCTGGAGGGCTTGATGGGTCAGCCCTACGGCGGATTCCCCGAGCCTCTGCGCTCCCGGGCCCTGCGTGACCGTCGCAAGCTCGACAAGCGCCCCGGTCTCTACTTGGAGCCTATCGACCTGCCTAAGGTCAAGAGCCAGATCCGCGAGCAGTTTGGTGCTGCCACTGAGTACGATGTTGCCAGCTATGCCATGTACCCCAAGGTCTTCGAGGACTACAAGAAGTTCGTTGGAAAGTATGGTGATCTGTCCGTCCTGCCCACCCGCTACTTCTTGGCCAGGCCCGAGATCGGCGAAGAGTTCCACGTCGAGCTGGAGAAGGGTAAGGTCCTGATCTTGAAGTTGTTGGCCATTGGTCCTTTGTCCGAGCAGACTGGTCAGCGTGAGGTCTTCTACGAGGTCAACGGTGAGGTGCGCCAGGTCAGTGTCGACGACAAGAAGGCGTCGGTCGACAACACGGCCCGTGCCAAGGCCGACTTGGGCGACAGCAGCCAGGTCGGTGCTCCTATGAGCGGTGTTGTCGTTGAGATCCGTGTCCACGACGGTCTCGAGGTCAAGAAGGGTGACCCTCTGGCCGTCCTGAGCGCCATGAAGATGGTATGTTCCTTCGGTCCCATGTTTTGTTGCCTTCGACAAGATGCTAATCTATACTAGGAAATGGTTATCTCCGCCCCCCACAGCGGTAAGGTCTCCAGCTTGCTGGTCAAGGAAGGTGACTCTGTCGATGGTCAGGACCTGATCTGCAAGATCGCCAAGGCCTGAACCTGGACTAAAACTACTTGACGCCAAAAAAAACCATGATTTATGTTGCTTGCGGTGAGCGCTAGTCTTCAGGTCTCAGTGAGGATTTTGAGGTGTTTTGATATTTGTGTTTCAAGCGTGTTTCTGGGTTGGTTCTTTTCTGTCTAATTCAATTTTCTTTCGACCACGAGCTGGTTGTCCGAACATAATCTCAACCATATCAATAAACAAGTAGAATTCATTTCGGTTTCGATTGTCCTCATGTTGCGTTGTAGGCATCGCATTGAACATTTACATACATACGCACAGATCGCCATTCGAACCATGTGTTTGTGCTCCAACCCCCAGCCGGGATCCCAGATAACATCTTTCCAAAGCAGGAGAGGTGAATGAATTCTATTCTTCGTTATAGCTTGGCGCTGGAAGCGCTGTCCGACTCATCCGCCGCCCTTAAGGCCTTCCAGACCCGCATCGCCTCATCCCAGAAGACATCCTCCTTGATCTGGACCGAGCCGTCGGGCATCAGGGTCCGGACCTGCTTGTGGCCCTTGGTCCCCCACTGCAAGTCCCGCTCCCCATGCACGAACTTTTTGAAGGGCTCGACCAGGGCATACCAGATCACGGGCCTCTCTTCAGGCTCGATGCGCTCGCCATTGCCCCAGAACCAGATATACTGATCAGTGGCATGGGTCACGCCCCAGCTGGGAGGGATGGACTTATCCGCGCACTTGAGACGATATTCGATGCGATACCGATACACAAGATTCTCTTCTTGTTGCTCGGGGGTACCATCTCCCTCGCTGCAGCTGGCCGTCTCAGCAGCCCCGGACGCCAAGACATGCACCAACCCCCTCTGCATCTTATGCACCTGCATATCAGCATACACGCGCCCAAACGCATCCGTCCGCCAATTCTCCACGCCCGCGGGTAATTCCCCGTCGGGGTAGTACAGCGCCAGGAGCGTCTCCACCAAGACGTCCGGATACTCCGCCAGCAGCCGGTCCCGCAGCGCAGGCAACGAATCCTCCGCGGGTGGGAACCAATTTGCGTAGAGGTTACGCTCGTCGCGACACTCTCCGCATAGGATCCGGATGCCCCGTTCCCGGACCCGGTTTGCGAAGGTGCCGTCGTCGAGGCTGGCGAAGAGGTTTCCGGGGATAAATGTGCCGTCGGTTGTAGGTCGGAATTGGTTGTTTGTTGGTAGGGACATTGCGGCTTTGAGGAGGGTTGGTGCGGGGGTTGTGCGGAGGTGTTGGAGTTTGAGGCTGGGTGGGAGGGTGAGGGGGATGTTGAGGTGCATGAGGAGTTGCGTGAATTGCGTTTGGGCGGTTGGTGGGGGTTTGGGTTGTGCTACCGGGCTGTTGGACCAGATGCAGATGCGTTTGATTATTGAGGTTGATGGTGGTTGGGTTAGGTCGTAGGATAGTTGGTGGAAGGTTGAGTAGGCTCCTTTTTTCGTATTTTGGGTTCGTTAGAAAGGGGATTTATTTGGAAGTTGTCAGAGGGGGGGAGGTGGAGAATATGGGGGAGGAAGGACCTCACCAGCTGAGTATCCTGCTACTGTTATTTCGGAGTGATTGCCTCCAAATAGATGGATGTGGTCCCTTGTCCATTCGAGCGCGAGTCGCTGGTCCCAGAAGCCGTGGTTGCCCACGCTCTCATTCACGGACGCTGCGTCTTCTTCTAGCTCGCTCGAGTACAGGAAGCCGAACACGTTCAGTCGGTACGCTGGCAGGACGATGATGGCGTTCAATTCGGCGTCGCCGAGGAGGCCCGCGGCCGAGAAGGCGTTCGGATCGCCGAATTGCAGGAATCCGCCGTCTTATTGCTTCGGTCAGTTATGCTCCGGTGCATAGGGAGAAGAGGTAGACATACGGATGAAGAAGAGGACTGGCCAGCCTGTTTTGATTTTAAGCGTTAGGTGGTATCATTTATCATGTCTTGTAGATTCAAGGCAACTGTTTCCAGATATCAAGGTCAGGGCCAACCCGGAGGTTGAAATAGCTGTGACATACCACCCTTGGGCGCCTCGCCAATCGGCAGCCAGATGTTACACTGGAAACAGTCCTCCGTCCAGCCGTCCTCCGATACCACGTTAAGGAAACGAGGCTGCGGACAGATCCCTGTACGTCCGTCCGCCTGGCCGGGCTGGTGTTCGGAGCCGTACGAGTAGGAAGGCGATAGCTTCCGGGCTTTACGCCAGCGTTGCAGAGGTGGGTGGGCGTAGCGGACGCCGCCGAAGTAGCGGCAGAGCGGTTTGTTGGTGGATTTGTCGTGCAGAGTCACGCCTTGGATGTAGCCGTGTTGGGCCAGGAATTGGAGATAGGGTTGTTTGGTATATTCCATGGTGGGTGAGCTCAGTTGAGAATGCAGAGATTGGGGAGTTGTATTCGACGCAATTAGGGTGGTTTAGCTTGGGCTATATAAGCCCTGGGGATTAATCCCTTGAGGAGTTGTTCTATGGACTGAGGGACTGATTATGAAGATTGTTGATAAGTGCATTTGATAGCCGAGCCGGTAGAGGGCGTGGGGACTGGTGATTGGCACCCGCAGGCACCCTGTCGGCAAGGAAGCCAAGCAGATGCTGGTATTGGATAAGAAAAAGAGGGGGATAAACAATGTTATAATCAACCATTGATCAGCCGTGGTGGTTGAATGATAAGATGGGGTGACGGGGGAGGTGCGGAGAAGAGGAGAAGAAGAGGAGGCAATTCCGCATTCCGCTTCGGCTTCATAATCTGGACTCCGACTGAATGAGCAAGCAGTTACTGGCCTGAGGCCGTCAGGCACTCTCCCCTCTACTTCCCCGGATTCTCTCACTGCAGCTGGTCACATGTTCAGCTCCACTCCCCTCCCAGTCCCACCAACTACAGTACTCGTCCATGTACAGTACAGTACATCACTTCAGCAAGTACAGCTTTGTTTGTGGGATGATCCTGATCAACAAAACGATGTATCTGATCTCCAATCAGCTCGAGAGGATTATGTTATCTCTCGATCGACTGTCCCCCCGCATACGTCAGGTCCGGTGACTGGCGGTGACTGGAGCATCCATGGATGGATGATGATTCATGGGCCATCCTGTCTACGCCTCCCATCAGTGGCTCATTGGCCCAGGCTCGCTCTTTCGCCCCCCTCTTCGATGATGAGCTCTTGGTTCGCATGCATCATCATCTCCCAGGGTCTGTTTCACAGCACCGGGCTGACCCCTCTTCTCGATCCCCCGGGAGATATATTACATGCTACGCCGTCGTTCCCAGTGCCACAGTTTACCCTCTAACAATTCCCGCACTGTATACTTTCACTCTGATCGCAAACCAAGTCAAATAAGAACATTCGAACTTTGGTACGTGGCTTTAGCTTACGATTTGACCCTTACAATCTCGTTTTTGCTGCCATCAGAATGACGCCGAGACTCGCAATCCTGAATGAGAGTGCATGTAACTCTGTTTAGCAGAGCAGTGCAGTCTTTTGTCTCCTATTGTCACACACACCATAGTCTCCATTTCCTGTCTTCTTATCTATTCTATCCTCTACTTTGACTCACGGAGTAAGCAGTTGACTGCAACTTCGCTCACCCATCGTGCCCAAACTCCCTAGTACAAATTGAAACCATGAGCAAAGATCAGCCGCAGTCTCCCCGTCACTGGCACGGAGACTTCGGAAACCGGTACGAGCATCAAAACGTCTGGGTCCGCGGTGGTCCGTCCGCCCCCTACTTTCGCCGGCCCTCTGTGCCGGGTGGTTCGGTGTTCAACACCGCGGCGACGACGACGACCGGACCGGAGATGACTACCGACAGACGTGTACGTCTTTGTCTGATTCAATAGCTTTAGTCTTCCTGTCAAGCCCTTGCCGTGTGCTGTGCTATCTCGTTCATGCGTGGAGACCTAAGCAGAGAACAACCATCTCGTAATAGCGAGGGGATCTTTCCATCGGCTGACACCTTAAGCAGGGCTCTAACTCCTCCGACATGTCAAACAGCTCGAACAACATGGCCAGCAGCCCTCCTCGGGCCCCAGACAGGAGACGCTCCAGTGGCCAGAACTCGTCCCTGTTCGGGGGTCTCACTAGCCAGAAGCGTAACTCCGCCGACCCGAACTTCGCATCACGCCGCGAGAGCTATACCGAGCAGTCTCAGTCGGGTGGTATGTTCGCCAGGTGGTGGGATGGATACACCCGGGGAAGTAACCAGGGGAAGTAAATGCCCATCAATATGAAAGGGTCTTGTTGTTATATGGCTCTTGTTTTCACGTATCATTTCTTTTTTCCAGGTTGGAAGTCTGAGACGATGAGTCGAGAGGAAGGAAGGTTTCTGATGTTGTGTTGTGATTAGTCCGGAAGCAAAACATCAAGAACGGCTGGATTGATACTATGTCATTTATGCATCGCAGTCTTGTAGTATATTCAAGAGATCATGTGCTTGGCGCATAAACTTCGTGTCTTCTTTCCCATTCCGGTGAAAAGCCCGAAGGACGGGTAAGTCCTTCAAGGTAATTATTTTCCGTTGTTGATGGCAGACTGACAGGGTGTAATAACCTAATAGGTATGGAACATCAAGCCCAAGGATCAAGGTTGATATGATCGACCGGGGCAGATGGTTAAGCATGGAGTCAAGGCGCTTTTGGTCTAGTGTCGTCTGGGGTAATGGATCTAGAGTTCAGTCCTTGATCGATTGGCGTATCGCTACGAGTCTACAACTACGGTCTGACTACGCCCAGACTGGAAGCGTAGAACCAGGCAAAACTTGCCCGTGCCTCTAGCACCAGATCTGAGAAAGGAAGCCATGAGAACTTGCCTAAGCAGAGGTCCCCTCAATGGAAGAAACACTGACCCGCTGTCTGGTAAGAAAATCCTTCCAGATAGACGAAGCCACAGGCCATGAAGCACACCCACACCAGAAGGAACACCATCATAAGATAGTGCAGGTGGCAAAAGACAAAGAGCAACGAAGAACGAAGCATCATTGTCACCAACCAGAACATTTTGTTTTTTTCAATCAATGGTTATGCGGAAAATCATTCACCCTTTGTGAAAGCCTTCATTGAGAGAAAAGTGGGATGTGTGTTTTTGTGAGGAAAATCGGGTGGGGTAATTTGATATCTCTAACACGCCTAACCTCATTGCCGTGATAGAAACAGAGTTTCTCAGAGCAGAGCGACAAAAAAATTTGGAAAAGAAAAACGCCTGCCTCTTTTCTGTCCATTTCTTTTCGTTCAGAGATCGGTTCTCTCTGTGTTTTTTGTCCGTCATAAAAGCACATCGCCTGGTCGAAAAAGAAAATGGCTTTTCCTTTCCCCTCTTCCCGTCATTGAAGACTTTCATAAGGGAAGTAATCCAATCATTTCTTTGGGACGAAAATGCATTTACCGGACGATACCGTCGAAGCGGTTCTTGAACCACTTGATGGTCTCGGTCTGGTTGATGCGGTGCTGGGAACCGATTCTGGCCTTGCAGCGGCGGCGCTTGGCAACACGCTCACCGGGACGGGTCCTATTTGATTGACATTGTCAGTGCCCGGTGTGCTTGGAGATACGTCGAACGGGATGGCGAGATCTTTGCCCCAGGTGCAAAGGTCGGAGTGCTACTCACATGCAGCAGTAGAAGTCCATGCCGTAGATACCGATACCGGGGTCGTACTTGATACCCAGATCGATGTGCTCGGAGATACCGAAACCGAAGTTACCGGTCTCGGAGAAGTTGCGCTTGCGGAGCTCGTACTCCTTGACCTTGAGGCCACGCTCGAGAATCTCCTCGGCCTTGGGGCCACGGACGGTGACGTGGACGGAGATCTTTTCGTTACGGCGGATACCGAAGGTACGGACGGTGTAACGGGCCTTGCCTGTAGGTTGTGATCCATCAGCCCATTGTCCCTCCTTTGCTTTCCCATCATCGCTTCTTGTCGTTCTCCTTCGCAATATTCTTGTCATCGAGATCGGGATCGGGCGTTCTTACTGTAGACCGGAGTCTGACCGCTCAGCTGCTCGAGCACCTTAGCAGCGCGGGTAAGTCTGTCACCAGACTCGCCGACAGAGATGTTGAGCACGAGCTTCTGGATGCGCAGCTCGCGCATAGGGTTGGCGCTCTTGTCCTTTCCTTCCGACTGCATGGCGAAAAAAGAATATGTTAGAAATTGGGTCTTTCTTCGAACAGAACTTTGCGGAAAAAAATCGAGATCGTGTGAAAATTCGAAGGATATGTATCTTCAAGTGCTAGTGTTTAATCTGGTGGAAGGGAAACCTACCATGGCGACTGCTTTTGGCGTGAACTGGTCGACTGGTTGAGTGAAAGAGAGACAGGATCGAAAAGTGTGGAAAAGGGAAATGTGTGGGTTGACCGTGTGGGAAGCGAGAGCCCTTAGTGGCTTGGCATCGGCCGTCGGGCGCCAAGACCGCAAGAGCCGCGCTTCATGGAACCTCAAGTCCAGGTCCCGGAGAGCTCAAGTCTGAAGTCAAGTCAAGTGCCACCCCAGTCTTGCTTCCCCCCAAAACTGCGCGTGCTGTCTCCTTGGATAACGGAGTGAAGATATTCTGAAAAGAGTCTTCTTCGCACTTGTCCCGGACTCCCGCTCTATTCTTTGAATCCCTATCTCAAGTCGCATCCGTGCGCAAAACAATAGCCCAACATGGCCAACAAGCAGGGCAAGATGGTAAGCTGCGTCACTCCCTCCCCTCACTCTTATTGATACGTGATTGGAGTTTGATGAAATCAGTTGAGCTAACTTCTTTTTGTTATCTTAGCAAAACCTCGTGAGTCCCTCGTCTACGATCTCGGGTTGTCGCCATGTTCCACCTCTGACCTTTTACGCAGATCAACTACCGGATGAGAGTTACCTTGAACGATGGCCGACAGATGACAGGACAGATGCTTGCTTTCGACAAGGTACATAATCCCTTCAGCGCCTCTATATCCCAACCGTGTGTGGTTGGATGCATGCTGACATCTCCCCCGCAGCACATGAACCTCGTCCTCGCCGACACAGAAGAATTCCGTCGCGTCAAGCGGAAATCCAAGCCCACCGCCGGATCGACGACTGCTGGCCTTGTCGAAGCCGAAGAGAAGCGAACCCTTGGTCTGACCATCGTTCGTGGTACTCACGTCGTCTCTTGCTCCGTTGATGGACCCCCGCCCGCCGACCCCTCCGCACGTTTGGGTACGACTGTCCCCGGTGCTGCTGCCGCGGCAGCCACCCTCGCTGCTGGCCCTGGCATTAGCAAACCCGCTGGACGTGGTCTGCCCGTCGGGCTTGGGGGCCCTGCTGCTGGTGTCGGTGGACCGCCCCCTCCCCCTGGTGGTTTCCCCGGCTTCCCTCCGGGTGGCTTCCCTGGCGCGCCGCCTCCGGGCTTCGCTGGTCGCGGCGGACCTGCTGGAGGACCTCGTAAGTTCTCTTTCCTCTGATGGTATCGATGAGCTGTATGGCTAATTGATATTTCAGCTGGCTTCGCTCCTCCTCCTGGCTTTGCGCCTCAAGGTGCTCCTCGTAAGTAGCTTTCGTGTCCTAAGGTCGTATACTTGCTTGACTAACATTGTTCCCACTGCAGCTGGCGCTTTCCAGCCTCCTCCGGGCTTCCAGCCTCCGGGTCAGGGCCGGGGTTACCCCCCTCCCGGGTTCGGCGGACGGTGATTTGATAGTAGGTAGCGTGGCATGATGGCTTACGATCTGGCTATGACGGAAGCATGGCAGATATCGAGTTGAAATTCGAGCATGAGGCTTAAATCCCGTTCTTCGTTGGTGGCGTATGGGAGCCTCAACCAATTAAGCACAGCATCCCAATTTTCATCAGGCAAAGGCGTTTCGGCGTGTGCGGATGCCCCTCAGATAAGAAAAAGTCGACCGAAAACACCCAGGCTAGGATCGGCGGAAGTAATGTTAGAGATTCTTCCAGCAAGCACTGTACTATTCAAACATAATGAGACCCAGAGCGCTTTCTTTCTTCATTGTATTCAGATATTCGTACTACCGCGTCACAAAGCCCCGTCAATCGGAGTCAACCAATTCCGGCAACTGGCCAACACGTGACCCTATCCGAGCCTCTCCGCCCGGCGAACGGCGCAGTGACGGCGAGAGCAGGCAAAGCAACCCTCGCTCTGTCTTCTCAGTCCGTTCTCTCTCTCCTCTCAGCGTCACTCTCCCCTCCGTCCTTTCTCCCCTTTATAGTTCAAAATGGCCGCCGCAATCAAGGCAATCAACGCTAAGATCCGTTCCAACAAGGTTCTGGACTATGTTTGCTCTACACGTACGTGCTCCTCCCCGGTTACCTTGCCCGTACCCTCACCGAGATCGGCCGGCGAACGAGGTCTGCAGTAAGGACGGCCGAGCAAAAGAGACGACGAGCAGGTCGCCTTCCAAACCTGCAGCAGGCGTTGCGAATGCGCATTGCACTTCTCCTGGTTCCAATAATCAGGCTTGAACAATGGCTAACGGATCTCCATTGTTTAGATTTCTGGGGCCCTGCCTCCAACTTCGGTATCCCCATCGCTGCTGTCATGGACACCCAGAAGGACCCTGAGATGTACGTTTGACCATCCCTTCACACAACCTTTCTCCAAGGGAGAGTCTTGGAATTCCGTCCCGGAGATCAGCCATATTGCAAGCAACAAAGCCATGACCGACCCTATCCATCTGCCTGAATCCTGGACTTGAAAGCGCTGACGCACCCTCCTCTCCAGCATCTCCGGTCAGATGACCGGCGCCCTGGTCATCTACTCCGGTACCTTCATGCGTTACGCTCTCGCCGTCTCCCCCAAGAACTACCTCCTGTTCGCCTGCCACGCCATCAACTTCTCCGCCCAGCTGACCCAGGGTTACCGCTACCTGAGCTACTGGAAGTACGTTTTCCCTCCCCCTTCTCCCGCGGCCCAGCTTCTCGCCTATAAAATAGCACAGCATACCCACCATCAAACCTGTTATACCCCCTCCGTAAAGAAAACCGAAACTAACAATCCCACCAAAAACAGATGGGGTGGCCGTGAAGCCCAGCTCACTAACGCCGCCCAACAGGGCAAGGAAGCCACCGAAGCCGGCCAATAAATCTGATCATATCCCAATCCATCGGTCTTGAAAACGGCCCTTCTTTTTTTTGGTTTGGCTCTCGTCTCTCTTCCGCTTTGTGCTGTATGGGTGGGTTGATCGATCGCGGGTGCTGGCTGTCCTTGGGGAAAAGATCCTGCAGCTTGGGGATGCTGCGTGGGTGGTTTGTTTTGTTTAGCTCCCCCAGTTTCTGTGGATGTATGGCAGAGGTGGTGCTGCTTGGAGACTCTTGTCAAGGTTACAGTTGCCGCGTCGGGGCTCTCTCGTTTGTCATCAGCGGGTTCGTGCATGGCGGGTGCTTTGTGTATATAGCCCTCTTTTACCTTTTTTTTTTCTTTTATGCTTTGATCGCTTCCTACTAGAATTTGAGAATGGTTTGGGTGGGTTTGGTTCCTCTTTGTAGGTCATTTTTGCTGGGTGGTGCGGAGGGGTTCGTGGGTTGTACTAAAGCTTCCAAGTGTCTATTGGACGATCAGGTGTGATGTATATTCGTAAAATTGGCAATCTCGTCTAAAGTCTATATCAAACATAGCCAGAGTAAAACCCACAAAAAGGAACAATGGAAAAAGAAACAGGCTGAGTTGGTCTTGAGAAACGGTCCTGTATCCAAGCACAGAGACAATCATGATTGTAATCGAACGGGCAGAAATATGTATCAACAATAGCATTTGTAGTGGCTTCATGGTAGCGTCCATCACATACGTACTGGACGGTTCGTTAAACCTTCCAGGAAAGGGTCGGGAAGACAGATCGTGGAACATCTATACAGATTGCGAGTCGCAGTAACCGGGCGGCTTGACGTCTCCGCCGCCGATCCAGTTGCTGAGCGTCAAGGAGGTCGTGTACACGCAGCTGAGAACACCGAAGATGGCCAGTGCGATGTCGGCGATTTGCTGCCTGCGAGACTGCGCACAGGCTTTGAGGTGGAGCAGAGGCTGTAGGGGATTTTGTTAGTGTCGGGGAAGGGAGAGAGAGATGAGAAGCTGAGAGCTTACCGGATACACATAGATCAACGGCACGCAGGCGAAACTTCCAACGAGCGAGACGAACTTGTCGAGATCTTCGGCGCCGCCCCAGGCGACGAACGCGCAGATCATGACGAGGAAGAATCGGAAACAGTTCTTCTTCCACTTGATCCACGGGTTGTACTTTCCGCTGCGCGTGAACAGCTCGTTCTCCATGATACGGATGGCAGGGAAGAGCTGGAGCGGGGTGCTCAGGAGAATGGCAAGGGAGTAGAGGAACTGCACGGCGTTCACGAATTTGTCATCCTGGGGCAGGTTCAGGATAACAACCGTTTTGGTCGCGGAACCGTAGGCTGCATAGCTGACAGCGCCAGCTGAAAGGAAGATAATCGTGATGATGACCATGACGCCGGCCAGGACGCCAGGGAAGCGGTGGGGTTCCTTCATAGATTCTTGGATGGGAATAATCAGGCCAATTCCTTCAAATGTGAAAATAGCTGTTCCGATAAACAGAGTCCACGTGGATGGGTTAAAGGAGATGATGTCGGAGATCCCACCCTGGTTCGAGATGGTGAGGAAATCGTAATAGAAGAGATAGATCAGACCAAGCAGAATAAACAGATCGGCGATCAGTGCAGTGAAACCAAGTTTGCTGATATCGCGAATCAATGAAAGAGGCAGGAAGATGACCAGCTGCAGCAAAACCATGAACTTAATGTCAATGAAAGACTTGCAATTGCTGACAGCAAGGACGAAGGCCTGCAGGTTTTCAGCCGTAAACACAATATATGCCGACACGAAACCCAGTTGACTCAGGACGATGGAGCCGAGGATGATGCGCCGCATGTGTTTACCGTAGAGTTGGCCACCGATATCACCAAATGAGCCATCGACCTTCAGTCGAGTACTGACCAACAAGATGAAGCAGTAGAAACTGAGAAGTGACACTCCTAGCAGAACCATGCTACTGAACAACATTCCTCCGTTCAGGAAAGCTCTCGGGAGGAACAGGACTCCCGTTCCCACAAAAGATTTGAGTAGGAGAAGAGCCGCACCAGTCATCGTGTTGTTTCCAGTACCTCCACGCGGCTTGCGCTTTCTCCTACCAGCAGTATCCGGGCGAAGCAGAGCGGAGTCTTCGCCAGGTTCTCTACCTTCCGCTTCATCGTAGGTATCAGACGAGAAGTACTCGTCAGGGCCCAGCACCTCATCATCCTCTTCCAGCTCCTCACCTGCAAAGTGACCATAGAGGGTCAAGAATTCGAGGAAGCTGCTTGTCGGGAATTGAGGTTGACTGACGGGCGCCTGCACCCCCGAGTCTTCGGAGTCCCCGGGGCCTACAGCTCTTCGCAGATAGTCTCTGCGAAACCCTCCCGGTACACGAATGCTGTTGATATTCATCGTTTCGTCTTGGGGCAGTGGTCGGTTATGGCTGAAACTCCTGCTGCGTTGAGGTTTGCGCAAGGAGTTTCCTGATTCTGCGTCCTCCGCCCACCTGTAAACCTGCCTGGTTATATCACCACCCTGCAGTTGTAGACTGGAGAACTCGTCATCTGCGTTACTAGCAGCATCGCCTGAGAAATAGTAGTCCCGGCCGTCCCCATTTTGAGGTTGCACCAAATGTCGCTTGATGACTTCTGGATCTTCGTAAGGACCTGCCGAATATTCCGAGCCTTCTCGTCCATCGAAGGAGCCGTAGTTCGATCGGATGGGTTGATTGAGCAGGGCAGGAGACGCGGTTTGTCTGGGCGGAGTCCCTACTCTTGCTGGCGGCGATCTACCCATATAATCCTGAAGAGCAGAGGAAATCATCGAATGACCCGGACCTGGTATGGAGGAAGAATGATCGACTTTGCGATAATCCTCGACGGCGCCGCTTGCCGGCTGCACGGGCACGGGCACCTGCCTGGACGAGTAGGACTGATTGGACGGAGAGGGGATTGGCGACGCCAGGCGTGCGATAGAAACATGCCTCACAGAGGCGTCAGTTGCAGGAGATCTCGATCGCATTGCGGAGGTGGAGATTGGCGACGATGAACGGGGCCGTAGCGACGAGGAGCCCTCCCCATTGTCGGATGCCTTTGGGGATGACATTTTGGCAGATGGTTCAGAAACTGTCCTTGTGCAGAGATCAGAGAACCCTGAATAATCCCGAAAACTATTCGTCTATTTTGAGTTCTTCGGAAGTGAACCAAGATTCAGGGATAACCGGTTTGAGGAGAAGAGTGGATTGATAAGAGCGGAGAGTTTGGGGGAGAGAAAGAGAGTTGTAGGTCGAAAGAAAGACGGGGATAAGTGCAAGCCACAATCCATTCACCGCATTAGACCGACAGGGACACTAACTAGCTAAGGCTCCTGCGACTTGACTTAGCTAGGTAGTCTGTTTTCCAACGCAACCCGAAAAAGGACGAGGCGGGCGAGAGGTCCAACCAGGGGGGTGGATATGGTGAGGAGGAGGAAGTAGTATTGAAACTAAGTAAGGCAGACAGCCGAGGGATTGTAGACGAGGCAATACGAAAGAGGAGACGAGGATTTGCATTGTTTGTTTTGACACATGAGGTCATCGCCGCCCGACAATCTGGAGATAAAGTTGAGTTGCTTTGCTTTCCTCAAGAATACGCACACGCGGTTGACATCCTCCCCTCCACTCTTCTTTCGTTACACAAGAATTGCTGCTGTTGCTGTCATCACATTACTCTCCTCGTGATCAGGTCAGCAGCATATTCTATCGCCTAGTCTGGCCTTCACTCCCCTTCCCCCCCTCCCCCCCCCTCCTTCTCCTCCTACCTCAATCCTCCCCCGACTTTGACTGTTACGCACCGCAACACCCCTGCCAGTCTATCGGTGGTGCTTACATGCAGGCCAGGTGGACGCACACTTACTTAAGGAGTGGAGGCGCTGGAATCGATGACTGACCAGCGGGTCGGCAATTCTTCGGACTCTCTGTCTCGACGGAGGCCCAATTTCTCCACGCGCACCGCTGAAGAAGATGTCTCCAGATTAGATCCTAGCGAATCGACCAAAGCATCACCAGAAGACAGTAGTAAAGCCTTCCACGGGAAAAGTGCAGGTTTAAATCATCAGGACCGTCAGAATGAACCGCTGAGCTCATCTCCACATTCGCCTGAGCGGCACCGTCACTCGCTTCCTACCAATGTCCTCAGTAATGCCACCCAATGGTGGGGAGGGCAGGGCAGTGATGGAAGGCATGATTTCCCTAGGGAAAGGATCCTTCCTCCACCCCCAGCTTCAGGGCCCTTTAGAGAGTCTGGCGTAGACCAGAAAGAGCGCGAGGCTCAGAAACGAGTTTCCGAAAATTATGACAAGCTTGGGACGTTTTCAGGGGTCTTCGTACCAACGACCTTGAACGTCTTGAGCATTTTGATGTTTCTCAGGTTCGGATTCATCCTTGGGCAAGCTGGACTGCTGGGAATGTTTGGTAATCTTATGCATGCTGTTGTTGGAGACCTATGGTTGACTAACAGGAATAAGGTCTGCTTGCCATTTCGTACACCATCAACCTGGTGACGACGATGTCTCTCTCCGCTATCGCGACTAACGGTACGGTCCGAGGTGGCGGCGCATATTACCTGATTTCGCGCTCACTAGGCCCCGAGTTTGGTGGTTCCATTGGGATTGTGTTCTATCTCGGATATGTGCTGAACACTGGCATGAACGCTGTGGGTCTAGTTGATTGTTTCAAGCAAAATTTTGGCACAGAATCTGGTACCTGGGCCAATTTCCTTGAAGAGGGCTTCTGGTGGCAGTATCTCTGGGGAACCATCATTCTGGTCCTATGTACTGGCATATGCTTGGCTGGAAGCTCTATCTTCTCCAGAGCCAGCAACGGACTGCTGGTGATCTTGCTTGCTGCAACCTTCAGCATACCTTTGTCTGCAGTATTCATGAAACCGTTCAGTATCCCCAAAATTGGGGTCGAATTCACGGGTTTCCGTTTACAGACGTTGTTAGAAAATCTCAAGCCCAAGCTCACTAAAGGCGCGGCGGGCAGCCAGCTCCCAGGTCGTGAGAATTTTCAAGACCTGTTTGGTATCTTATTCCCTGCTACTGGGGGTATTTTCGCGTAGGTGCTCTCCCCGAGACTATAGAGTACGAGACTCACACATCAGCAGCGGTGCTAGTATGTCTGGAGACCTGAGAAACCCCAGCAAGTCCATCCCGAAGGGTACTCTGTGCGGCTTGGGGCTCACGTTTGTGACCTATACTTTGGTCATCGTCGCCATGGCTGCATCCATAACACGGGAGTCATTTTACAAAAATGCCAATGTCGTACAAGTAGTAAGTGATCGGGCCAAGCTAAACGCATCACCACGTGCTGACTGTGCGACAGGCTAATCTCTCGGGGGCTCTTATCCTCATGGGGGAGTTCGCGACGAGTTTCTTCTCCTCATTGATGGGAGTCATCGGGTCAGCTAAGCTGCTACAGGCTATTGCGCGAGATGGTCTGCTTCCCGGACTCGGGGTCTTTGGGCAGGGCACGAAGAAGGCCGATGAGCCTGTCTACGCGATTATCATAACGTTCATAGTCGCCCAGGTCACGATGCTGTTCGACATCAATCAAATTGCCTCATTTGTCACCATGACCTATCTAATGACATTCTTGGTAACAAATCTCGCCTGTTTTCTACTGAAGATCGGATCTGCCCCAAATTTCCGGCCATCCTTTCACTACTTCAATTGGCAGACAGCAGCAACAGGTACCTTGGTCTGCGGCGCGAGCATGTTCTTTGTGGATGGCGTCTACGCTTCTGGCTGCGTCGCGATACTGATGCTACTCTTCCTCCTTATCCACTATAGTTCACCGCCAAAGCCATGGGGCGATGTGAGCCAGAGCCTGATCTACCACCAGGTGCGAAAGTATCTACTTCGGCTTCGGCAAGAGCACGTTAAATTCTGGCGACCCCAGATTCTGTTGTTTGTGACCAGCCTGGAAGAACAATCTCGGATGATCTCCTTCTGCAATTCTTTAAAGAAAGGCGGCTTGTTTGTGTTAGGTCATGTCCTTGTCACAGACGACTTCTCCGCAGCCGTGCCGGAAGCCCGCCGTCAACAGAGTGCATGGACCAAATTTGTTGAGAATTCTCGAGTTAAGGCATTCGTTAACATCACAGTTTCCCCCACCCCGGAATGGGGAATTCGCAATGTCGCTTTGAGTGCGGGGCTAGGCGGCATGCGACCAAACATTGTCATCATCGACCAGTTCCGCAAAGGCCGGTCGTTGGTGGAAAGATATCAACCCACGAACCGAAGAGATTCGGGACGGAAAGACTCAGGCAGCAGACGCGTCTCGCGTGAAGCATCTACGGACATGGAAGACTCGCCAAAAACGCCAATGGTCTGCAGAAGTTATGTGACGATCTTGGAGGATCTACTTTTCAAGCTGCGCATCAATGTTGCTGTAGCCAAAGGGTTCGAGAATCTGGAGCTTCCCGGCCCGCACGGACAGCACGCGAAGAAGTATATTGACCTCTGGCCGATCCAGATGAGTGCAGAACTAGGCGCGGACACCGAGAGCAAGAAGAACGTTTTGACTACGAACTTTGACACGTACACGCTGATTCTGCAATTGGGTTGTATTCTCAACACCGTACCCTCTTGGAAGAAGACATACAAATTACGGGTAGCGGTATTCGTTGAGTACGAGACTGATGTCGAAGACGAACGCGGCAGAGTTGAGGCGCTGCTCGAAAAGCTCCGAATTGAAGCCGAGGTTCTGGTGTTCTGGCTTGCATGTGGCGATCTCAAAGCGTACCGCATCATTGTGAATGGCGAGATAACTCCCGAGACGGAGGGCTATGCAGACCGTGTACACGAAGCTCTCAAGGATGAGGATTGGTGGCAAGACACCCAGCGGGCGCGTAGCATCCACGAAGCACAGAATCAGGCCGAACTAGGCGCAATCGCGCACTCGAGGGAGAGGATGTCCAGTTGGCCTGTTCAGAGTCCGGAAAGTATCCAGCGACCACCACCGCACCTGGTTGGGGGGCTGAGGAAGCTCATGCAGTCGTCCAAAAGACGACGATCCATCTCCAGCTTCCGTGGTCTCGGCAGCGTCAGCCTCGGCATGCAGACGCACCGCCTGCTCGACGCTCTCGTGGACTACGACGTCTCCAGCGACTCCAGCACAAGCGATAGCAGCGACGAGGAATTCGAACCTTATCGCGATGACGACGACTCGGAAGACGAAGGCGAGCAACAGAACGACGACGCCGCCCAAGATTCCGAGCTAGCACCTGGCACCATCAAAG
This sequence comes from Aspergillus homomorphus CBS 101889, assembly GCF_003184865.1. Lineage (NCBI taxonomy): Eukaryota > Fungi > Ascomycota > Eurotiomycetes > Eurotiales > Aspergillaceae > Aspergillus > Aspergillus homomorphus. The sequence continues at coordinate 51,071 of NW_020291928.1, read as the reverse complement.
CCAAGCAAAGGGCATCCTCATCGTCCGACGCCATCGCCCCGGACCAACCCGTCCCCTCGATCATCATGACAGCCGACACCAGCCCAGACGCAGCAGGGACGCCCCAAACACCGCCCTCACCATCGACCATCCCCGTGCGACCGAAACCCTCCCGCTCCCCTTCCAGCAACCGCTTCAGCTCCTCCCCAATCCCCGAAGCCCGCGTCAACACCGAAGAAGACGGCGCCGGCCCCTCCATCATGTTCGCCGCCAGCTCGTCCCCGCCGCGCTCCACCTCCCACCACCGCGTAGACTCAATCTACACCCGCCGCTCCTCCTCCGGCCCGTCAGCCATCCTCGCGGCGAAAGCGGCCGCCGCATCCGGATACCCGCAGCAGGCGTCCGTGCCCTTCTCGTTCAACGACCTCCCCAGCCGCGCGCAGCATCTGATCCTGAACGAGCTGATGGCGCGGCATAGCGAGCACACGGCAGTGGTCTTCACGACGCTGCCGTCGCCGTCGGAGGGGACCGCGCAGAGCGAGGCGGCCAGTGCGTCGTATCTGAGCGATCTGGAGATCTTCTGGCAGGGGTTGCCGCCTTGCTTGCTGGTTCATAGTAACAGTATGACTGTGACGATGAATCTGTGATTTTAGTTTGGTGGTGGAATGGACAATATAAAAAGAAAATAAAAAGATGAAAAGATGTGCAAGAGAAGAGAAGAAATACAAAGAGAACAGAAGAGAAAGGAGATTCACAAGGTCATTCGCTTGTGTGATATGTGTGTATATAATTTGTATCAGCAATGACGATACCATTTGATTTTATATGCTCGCTTCAGCCAAGATGGTTGGTAAATATATCCGGGCGGATTCTGAGCCAGTACTCCAGATGAGAGATGTGGGGACAAGTGCGGGAGTTGGTGTTGGTTGGGTTAGCGAGGGAAATATATACTACCACCGTCAGTCAAAATATACCTCACCGTTTAGTATTTGCTACAAACCAACCACACAATCAGAATCGACAGTGCACAAACGAACTCGCATAAATCGAATATAATATCAAGTCATGTACGGTACAGCTTTCAAACAACAAACCCAAAAAAAAGGCAACCATGCCCCTCCCACAAGCTACTAAGCTCTCACGCATTGGCACTATAGTCAAAGAACCCAGCCCCAGTCTTGACCCCCAAGTCGCCTCGGTCCACGATATCGCGCAGATACTTCCGCGGGCCATCGGGGATCCCCGACCGAGCCTGCGCGTAGTGCTCCTCGATCGCCAGGATGACGTCGAGGCCGGCCACGTCCATCTGTTCGCAGGGGCCCTTGGGGGCGTGCAGGACGGCCTTGTACATCTCGTCAACTTCCTGGGGGGTGGCGATGCCTTCGTCCAGCACCATCAGGGTCTCTCGCTTGATGGCGGCCCAGATTCTAGGATTGCGGATTAGCTGTGGCTGTGCAAGCTTTGCGGTAATCTGGATTGAGGTCGGTTTACCGGTTAAAGATGTAGCCCATTGAGTCCTTGCGTACGTGGAAGGGGAGGAACCCGTGCTCGCGGGATTCATTCATGAGGAGGGGGATGATGTCCGGGCGGGTCTTGTCGGTGCCCATGATTTCGAGGACTGGGGGGTGTTACTTTTTTTGTTTGGAAGGAGGGGGCGTAGGTGAAGGGAAGGGGGTGGGTGTTATGTACCTTGTGTTTCTGGTGGCCAGACTGCGACGGTGAGGTTGGTGTTAGTTTGCATGTTTTTTGGGTTGTTTTCCAATATGGATGGGAGCAAGAGAACTAACATGAGTGTAGGTTCACGAATCGGTCATTGGCTTTGAACCCCATGCCTTCGCAGACCTCGGTGATCGAGTGGCTGCTAGAGTTGGACGCAATGATGGTGTCTGGATCGGCTTGGCTGTCGAGCTGCTGGATGACGGATCGTTTGCATTTCAGGTTCTCTGGAGTACACTTCTGGGGGTTAGATACTGCAACACTGGAAAGAACATATAGCTTCCAAGGAGGATAGTCACCTCGATGACCAGCCAAGATTCGCGAAGCGCCTTGTCAAGCTCGGCGATCGTTAGCCCATGAACTGGGCCTCGTTTGTAGGGTGATGTCTCCTTGTTGCGCAGCTCCTCGATCGTGTCAGATGCTTTGGATAGCTGGTCCAAGTCTTTATCGACAAGGTAAACAGGTCTCCCGAGACGAGACCACTGATGACAGTGTTTAGCACCTTGAATTGGAGTTGTGATGGGGTTGGACAGAGTATACCATGTAGGCTAGACGTGAGCCTTGTGTGCCTGCACCGAGCAGGGTGATAGCGTTCGGATGGGGTGCCATGTTGCTTGTATGTGTAGTTATTGTGATTCCGTAGCTCTAGCTGAGATCGTGCAGTCGACAGAATGGTTGAATTCGCTCCAGATGATTGCTTCTCACATGATGGAGGATAGGCAACGCGCGCAACTGCCTTCTTTATAGACCGTCCGTCTCCATGGCTAACTTGTCCAAAGCACCACATGTCCCAGAATCGCAGCTCTGAGGCTCTGACCAGTTCCGGCAATCAATGAACTCATCATGCACTTTCGTTGGATCCAGAACAGCGAAGTGGCAGTGTGAGCTTTGAAGCTAGTCAACAAGGATGTAGAGTCGAGTTTCCGGGCGGTAACGAAAAGCATTCCCTGCAGGAGACGAACTCAATCCAGTGCACTGTTCCCGTGAAGGAAAGACCTTGCGGCAAACTAATTTGACAGGGAACTTGGAACCACTGCTTCAATGCACTGCAGCTAAAGTCAACAAACTCCACTTCTGACGTACTCTTACTTCAGCTTTGTTCTCTGCAGAATATCGTCGGCAGTCTACTTGTGACTGACCGCAGAACTGCCACCTGCTGCCATCTGCTGCCATATGCCCAGTTGGTAATATCAAAGTTTGTGGCTTGCATCGAGCCCCGGGGCAAGTGACTAACAAGTAGGTTTTTACCAAAGATTTGTACAGGCTGCTAACTCTGACCAAGGCTCTGAGGTTGTCATCTGAACCAAAGAGACATACTTCCTGGAAGTCGGGGAAGTCGGGGAAGTGCTCATGGCCGCCTCCTACCAGCCAAAATTGTGCGGCACCCATTCCGCACGTTCAGCGAGAAGCCCCATAGAAAGTTGGAGAATCTTTGCGGCAAAGAAAGGAGGCTGTGACGTGTGCCCAAAAGGCGCCTCGTTATATGCAAATTGAGCCTCGTGTATGGCCGGATAGAAGTCCCGAAGGAGTTGTCCTGGTTGTAGAGCCCGCCAACCCGATGATGTCTTGCAATAACCTCATCAAGAAACGATGCAGTGTAAGGGCATCGAGAATGATACCGTTAAGGCTCAGCACTTTTGGCATGGCAGCAGCTGTGAGGACATGCTGCTTGTGCCATGCATTCTCTTTCTTGTCGAACACAGATTCGTCAATACGACCGGACAGGAAGACTATCATGTCCAACGCCTCTATCGCAACACACATGGCGTTAAACTCGGGGTAATTTGGCCATTCAATTTCTAAGGGGTCGTTAATGGCAGTCCCAGAGGCGTTCCGTTATGGAGGGTTACGGCACGTTGGCTTGCGTGTTCATGCACCAGTCCGCCATTTGAATACAGCTCGTAGCTGTTTCGGCTCGGATGCTTTATAATAGGTAGGTCTCAGGTGACCATCTTTGAGCCGACAAGACTCTATTCAGTTATTGCATCTCCGTATGTTGCCTGCTATATGATCTGGCTTTGTGATGCCATTGTGCATGAGACCAGGCGTTAACACCTTGTTGATTGAGGAATAGTGTAAGCACCTCCCACATCTCTAATTGAGCATGCATGAAGCATCCAGTATCCCATCAGGGATACTTGCGAGCCGCTACGTTAGACTTGCAGACACATTCAGCAGCCTCTCATGAGCAATTTCATGACGATGAGGTGATGTTCAGTGGCTGCGACGGCACCAGCAGACCATATGAGAACACAGCCAAGATGAGGAGACCGTGGTATAAGAAGACGTACCCTCCGAGAAGTGAGACATAAGCGACCGAGACCGTCAACTTCACAGCCAAAAAGATGTTCATAGCTACTTGCTGAACTCGAACCACAATCTTCACTACCAACCAGCCCGTGAAGATAAAGCCATTGTTACAAGACTGCGTTCTACGAGCGTAGAAGACTTTGAGCGGAGCAAGCGTTTTAATCAGCTGATCGCGATGCCCTGGCTCTTGTGCTGCACAAGTAAATTGTCCGAGCGGGGGGATTGACTCTCAAGAGCCTCTCAAAACTTTCCGATTGCACTCTGGATTGCGGCTGAACGTCTGTAGCACTTGGAAGATGAAGTATTGTGAGTAGATCTTGGCTGAAGCTCAAGAGTATTTAAGGTGGGCTGAGATTGTCCATCATGGGGAGTAGCTTCCTTCCTTCCAGGCATTCGAACTTCCTCTACCTACAAGTCAAATCTCCCTGAAGACTACACCTAGCACTTGCCTTGATCACCATGCAGCTCAGCGCTATTCTGTATCTTCTCATCGGCTGCAGCCTGATGGCCGCGGTGGCTGGTCAACGTGACTGCTGCTACGAGATCCGGGACTATGGCCGACATGATCGTTGCCATCGCTGTTGACCGGGCTATAACTTCTATCAACGGGGCAATTGCGAGTGGAATTCTCGATGCTGTCGTGGATATTGCATTAACGACGGCTACACCGATGCAGGTATGATACCCTTTTTTCCTCATTTGGTTTCAACTGGTAAGAATGGTGAGAGAGAACTGATTATTCCTGGGATCAGAATAAATGCTGAAGTCGAACTCGTTGATGTCGAATACAACCCAACTCCGGGCGAGTTTTCAGACTGTTTCTAGGCCAATGAGTGTAGCCATGTTTTAGGAACGCTTGAATTAAGCTTACTGTGGATGCTTTCTTCTTTGCTCACACCTCCTAGTAGTTATTGGACTTCCAATTGGGGTGGGCAACTCTCAAGTAAATGCCTACCGACAGTAGCCGATTGATTATCTCGGCTAAAAGTTTGGAAATCGAAACAACATACGGAGTTAAATGAACTACAGCCAAGCTGCAGCTCTCCAAAGACGTCATGCGACAGCAGGGAGCGTAAGCAGACTCACGACTACCGTGTAGAATCCAGTCTTTACTCAGAATTGGAGTAATGTTGTTCCCAAAGACATCCCATCCCAGTAGTCCGCCGAACAAACAATACCCGCCGGTGAGTAATGAGCATTACATGAGATGTAATTGGTGGATCTGAGTGGGAATTCAGACACCTCAGGCAGGAATCCCCCCAAGCACGATCAACCCCAATCTAAGTTGTCCAGTTGGAAGAAGTAGCATGCGTGTGGAATCTCCCCTACACTGGCTGAGCTGGGCTGAGCTGAGAGTGTCACCTGGCAGTCAAGCAAACATTCCCCTTTTCTTCTTTCACTCCTTCCTCCTTCCCCCCAGAAACCCTCCCTCTCTATCCTGTTTAGGGTCGCTGTTTTATTTTCTTTTTCTTTTTCTTTAATTTTCCTTCCTAAGCGCCATGCTTTTCACTCAATCCAACATCTAGTCTCTCCTTTCCCTTACTCCTTGCCTTTGTCCTTGCCAACTTCGACATTCGTTCGCGCCATTCTCCCTTACATCCATCTCTATCTCCGCCCTCCAACAACGACGACCCGCCTGGATCTCCTCCACACTTCCACCACCCCTTCAGGTCAATTCGACCAGGAATGCCCAACGGTCGCGGTCGTCGCAAACCCGGCAGCCTAAGAGCGTCCAAGACTGGTCAACGTCGCACAATGTCCCACCTTATCTCGGATCCATCCTCCCTCCCCCCGCGCTCAAAGACGGTTACCGTCTGCGATGATAGCCCTGACACCTCCGACGCTGCTTCCACCACCTCCACCAACACCACCAACATTACCACATCTAGTCTGCCTGCGACCTCCCCCACCCTAGGAACCGATTCTGTCAAGAAAGCTATGGCCCGGAAAGCATCATCTCCCATGGCCCCACCGTTCATGGTGTCCGCCCCCGGAAAGGTCATCGTCTTTGGAGAACATGCCGTTGTGTACGGCAAGGCAGCCATGGCTGCTGCCATCTCCCTCCGCTCCTACTTCCTCGTCACCACCCTGTCAAAGTCACAGCGCACCATCACCTTAAATTTCCGAGACATCAAATTCGATCACACCTGGAACATCGACGAGCTACCGTGGGAGCTCTTCAAACAGCCATCCAAGAAGAAGTACTACTACGACCTGGTTACCTCCCTCGACTCCGAACTGTACGATGCATTGTTACCCCATGTCGAAGACGTATCGCCCCATGCGCCGGAGGACTTGCGAAAAATCCACCGTCGTTCGGCCTTGGCATTCCTATATCTCTTCTGCTCCTTGGGCTCTCCTCAGAGCCACGGCGCTATCTACACCCTGCGCTCTACAATCCCCATCAGCGCTGGACTCGGTAGCAGTGCTAGTATCTGCGTCTGTATGAGCACAGCCCTACTGCTTCAAATCCGCACACTAGCCGGCCCTCACCCCGACCAACCCCCGGACGAGGCGGAGCTCCAAATCGAGCGCATCAACCGATGGGCCTTCGTGGGCGAAATGTGTATGCATGGCAACCCGAGTGGGGTGGATAATACAGTCTCTGCAGGCGGTAAGGCCGTCTTCTTCCGGCGCGAAGACTACACCAAGCCGCCCACGGTGGTGCCTGTGCCCAACTTCCCCGAACTGCCTCTCTGGTTGGTGGACACCCGTCAGGCCCGGTCCACAGCAGTCGAGGTCGCTAAGGTAGGCAAGCTTAAGGAGGAACACCCGTTCGTGACCGAATCTATGCTGGACGCAATCGAGAAGGTAACGGTGTCCGCGAAAGACGCCATCAGGGATGCGGATGGCAAAACCCTTGACCCGAAGGAACTTGAAAGCTTCGGTTCGTTGATCCGCATCAACCATGGCTTGCTTGTGTCCCTAGGCGTCTCACACCCGCGACTGGAGCGAATCCGCGAGCTGGTTGACTTTGCCGATATTGGCTGGACGAAGCTGACGGGTGCTGGTGGTGGTGGATGTGCGATTTCCCTTCTTCGCCCGGATGCAAGTGAGGAGTCTCTACGACAGCTCGAGCAGCAGCTTACCGAGGAGAACTTTGCGAAATACGAGACCACCCTAGGCGGTGACGGTGTCGGTGTGCTCTGGCCGGCAGTTCTGCGCAACGGCACCGACGAGGAAGGCGGCGAGGAGATCGACCAGCAGAAGTTCGAGAACGCAGACGGCACCGAAGGAATTGAGAGACTCGTCGGTGTCGGCGTTCACGAAAAACGCGAAGGCTGGAAGTTCTGGAGACGGGCGGTATGAACAAGCCGTCTGTGTTTCTGCTGCATCGATCACGAACTCCTTTCGTCGCCACTCATTCGTGGTATCTTCTCATGAGCATTTTGCTCCCCAACGGCGGACCGAGCATTATATGATTGCATCTTATTTACTTACGTTTAATCACCCCATCTGAAGCATTTTCTACTTTCTCCTTGTCTTCTTCATTTGGTTTTTATCAATTTCTTCTCCTTTCTGTGTATCATAATTATCCTGGGACTTCACCTCGGCATGCATGCCTCTTGCACGGATTATTCCACTTTAACTCCCTGGTTTTCCATTCTTTGTTCCACCTCCCCCCCCTTCTTCCACTTCACATTGCGGGGCTGTCAAAACCAAATTTTGTTTTCTTTTATTGTTATCAATCCTTGTGAGTCTAGGTGTTGGTTGGAGTGGAAGGGGACAATACGCGATTGAGGTATATGGAACGCCGGTCTAATGTGAGTTCTGGTCTTAATCAATGTCGATACCATTCATGTGGAAATATTAGCCATTCTTGCAAGCAAGACGCTTATGTGTGGTTTATGCTCCACGCGGATATTGTTACGCAAGGTGTAGTAGCTCGTTCATACGGAAAGAATATTTGGGTATCCAACGTTCAGGTTCATGAGTATATGTACATGTATTTCTTGGCCGAAATGATGCGTGCGCCGTACGAGTCGGCCTCGGCTGGGCCCTCAGCCCATCGTCGTCTCCCACCCCTTTTCCATCATGACGTCCATCCAATACACCTCCGGATCGCCGGCATCCATGCGCCGCCAGACCTCGCGCACCAGCTCCAGACAGACGCCGATGGGCTTCGGGGGCAGGACGTGCATGAAGGAGGTGAGGCGGCCGAGGATGAACCGCCGGGTCTGGGAGACGTCGATGGCGTGGGCGGAGATGTTAGGGCCGGTGCTGTCGAGGTTGGTTTCGAGGGGCGGGAGTCGCGGCAGGCGGAGCTCGCTGCTCGACGCGACAAGCAGGAACGGCTGGAGACAACGGGTGCGGGACTCGAGCGGAATGGTCTTCAGCCGCGAGAGGGTGGTGAGGGCGAGCTCAGTCAGCCAGGTGTCGTACTCGGAGGAGGTTGTCGAGGGGTTCGCGGGGATGGGTTCGAACGGCGGCGCCGGCGCACTGGTAGTCTCGGGGCTGGGGTGCAGCAGGGCGGGGTCGCAAAACCAGTGCCCGCCGCCGCTGTTGAATGCGGGAGACATGAAGGGGTCGCGGCTGTTGTTGTGCATGGACGCATCCTCGGCGCTGGTGGGACTGCTCGAGGACCGCTGCGGACGGAGTCGTCGACGCAGCAGGTCCGGGAAGACTCGGTATAATTGCATCAACCCTGTGCATCGGTAAACCTCGGCCATGGTGAGGAGGTGCCACACGGGGGTCTCGTCGTCGCCGGGGCTGATGATTTCGGCCTCGGCCGGGTGCGCAAGCCCCAGGAGTCGCTCCTCGAGCTCCTGTGCTCTTTCGATGGCTTGTTGCGCTTGTGCAACGTCGGCGTGCGAGGTGAAGGTGCGGCAGCGCATCCGCTTTCTCTCGCAGCGGATCAGCCGTCCTACCTCTTGGACTGTGAATTGGGTGTCACGCGCAATTCCCGTCCACGGATGAGGCACGCGCTGTAGGACGAGGGACTCCTCGGGCCCTGTGGCTGTGGTCCCGGACAGGACGGCTGAATCGTCTGCCACGAAGGCTAAGAGCATCTCCCAGTAAATCAGGGCCTCTTCGAAAAATTGGTGATTGTTCCCACGGCCCGAAATGGGGCTCTTCTCGGGCCGAGTGTCCAGGTGATTCCTCAGTAGGTTGAAGAAAGAGATCCCAAGATCCTTGGAATCGTGCCAGCTCGCTGTCTGGCCCAGCATGAGTAGAGCCAGCAGGGATTTATCGTCCAGGCTGGACTCTTTGCTGATGATATCGACGGCCTCGTTGCGCATTTTTCGTCCTAATGGTCCGAACTCGGGAAAGTCGTTGACCAGAGTAGCCGCTGCCATGCTCTGCATGGTCCGACACATGGCCAGTGACGAGCCCCATAACCGAGACACAGTCGATCGGAAGGGGTTCATCTGGCTGTCATAGCTCGAGAACAGCGCTGCCACTTCTTTGAAGTAGTACTCGATCAGGGTCCACGATGGATTATTCAGCGCTTGAGAGATCGAGGTGAAGTCTCGTTGTGGGATTTTCGTAGTAGGAGGTGGATATTGGCGTACGATGGTAGACGGCGAGAATCCAGAGAAGCTGCGAGGCTCGTCCTGCAGTATTGGAGCTGCTAAGGAGGATAAACCAAATGGATCGTCTGCGTGGTTGGGTGACCCGAAATGGAAGAGTGAGCCGTCTTGCGCCACTGGAGATGGGCGTGAAGCAGAAGCTGGGGATCGATGGCACAGATCTGCGAGCTCAGGAAGTGTACCAGACTGTTGCAGATCCCATAGATTATCGCATAACGCAGGAGGGCCTCCCAGTGGGAGCGTGCTTATCTCAGCCTGGGCTGGAGGTGAGGTGAGGTTGAAAGAGCCATCGTTAACGGTTAAGGGAGGCTGCGTCTGGGGGTCGACATTATCAGGGGGACATAAGTTCTCCGGAGGTCTAGCATCGGGCTGAGCGCTTGGCTCAGCTGTAGTGTCATCAGGTGTATCATGGGCTGTATCAGGGTTTCGGTCAGGGTATTTGGTGACCCAGCGTAGGGACTGGACATATCCAGGGCAATGAACTCCTAAACGGGTGCATCGACTGCAGTGAGGTCGTTCCTCACCACATTTGACCTAGAGAGAGATGACAACATCAGCCTTGAGTTTTTGGAAGGTGGAAGGGTAGAGCTGATAGCAGCGATAGGATGGGCGACTAAGCTCACCCGTTTGCTCTTGCACCTCGCACAACCATTACGGGATTTCTTGACACGACGCATTATCGATCGATATCGGGTTCATGGTAAGTTAAGGATAAGACTAGCGATTGTGTTGGCATGGCAGGAAGCGAAAGCGAAAGCGAAGGAAAGGGACAGGCGCTGCTGCGGTGGTGCAGGTGACGACTGGGCGACTGGGAGGAAGGCTCGCGGATGTGCGGGGGTGCAACCGCCAGTAGGGGTATTTTATCCTCTTTCGGTAATCCAGCGGTCTGGACTCGACACAAAATCGCCGGAGGGTGCTGATTACTGGGCAGTGACTGGTATAAAGAGAAGCCTGGAGATGATGGAAGCAATGTCGGTTATGGCAATCAAATCAAGTCACTGAACATGGGGGGGAGAGTCACAATGAAAGGAAAGGAGACAGATGAGAAAGCCCAGAACAATGAATGGCGGCCTTGATATTGTCCCGTGGCTGCCTCAGGCAAAAGACGTACCCCACACCCTCTCCCCGACAGACTGAGTCGCGCTTTCAACTCAGTCCATCATGTTCAGATCACTTCAGGTCGTTGCAAAGACAAACAACTTCCGAACCTACCTAAGTTACTAAGTATCTGTACGATTTTGGCTGTTACTTGTCGTGTTCAGCCGGCAAGTTTCGCGTGGTGACCAGTGTCTCTGGAATTAGCTGCATCATTTGCATCCCAACTCCGATTATCCTCGCAGCTGGCCCGGATCCTTGAGCTTGCGAGTCAAGGAGCTAGCGATCAAATCTGATCACTTTTCCGTGACGAATTCTGACACAGCTTGAGTATTGTTCGTTGTGAGGCTCACTGCATTTGTTGTCTGAGAGAAGTCGTTCATCCTTCTTCAAGGCTGTCTGTGTTACTGTTCCCAACACTCAAGTTATATACCATAGTTGAATATGGAAGGCAAATATGCATCAGACCCCGAATGGGCTTCGATCAAACCAATTCCTCTGAATGATGGCTCCGAGTCTGGTGTCCAGCCTCTGGCCACCATCGCTTATCCTGCAGCATACCTCGAAGCCACTTCATATCTGCGCGCGGTGATGGCCGCCAACGAGATGTCTGAGAGAGCATTGAAGCTGACTCACGACATCATCTCCATGAACCCGGCCCATTATACTGTCTGGTAAGCTTGGATGAAAGCCCGCCATGATCCTGCTCCACGCATTACTGAAAGCGCGGCTGACAAAGGGGAAAAAAGGATTTACCGAGCGAAGATTTTGTTTACTCTAGAGAAAGACCTACAGGAAGAACTAGAATGGCTGAATGGTGTCTCGCTCAAATACCTGAAGAATTATCAGATTTGGTACGTTCAGCTATTCTCCATGTTTCGTATGAAATTGACCATCTAACCCATGGCAGGCATCATCGCCAAGTTTTGGTGTCACGCGAGGACTTTTTCCCGACGCCCCCGCACAAAGAGGCCGATTTCCTGATGGAGATGTTTGCTCAAGACTCCAAGAACTATCATGTATGGACCTACCGCCATTGGTTGGTGCGGCACTTCAAGCTGTGGGATGCTCCACGTGAGATCCAGGACGTGGAAGCCTTGTTGACCTCGGACGTCCGGAACAATTCCGCCTGGAATCATCGATTCATGCTTCGTTTTGGGCCGCGTGAGGGAGAGCCGGATGCAGGAATGCCAAACAGTGATGGGAGCCCCTCGGAGAAGGGCCGGCTGGCAGTGGTTGATGAGGATGTGGTAGATGCCGAGCTGAAGTTCGCCCAGTCCAAGATCGTGCGGGCGCCGGAGAACCGCAGCCCATGGTCTTACGCGCGGGGTGTGCTGCGTGCTGCAGGCCGACCGCTAGCGGAATGGAAGGACTTTGCGGGCAAATTCGTGATCAAGAAGGATGATGGCTATGAGGCGAAAAGCAGCCATGCTGTGGAATGGCTTGCTGATGTGCTTGCTGAAGAGACGGAACCGGCGTCAGGACAAGAGGCGGTCCAGATGCTCACTTTGCTGAAGGAAAAGTACGATCCCATTCGGAGGAACTATTGGGACTATCGGATTCGGGCTATTGCCGGACAAGAAGCCACAGCTTCTGCGTGAATTTGCGATAAGCTTGATGGGGACTCATTTGAGTTATATGTATTCTAGCATGCTCGAGTTTATTTATAGTTTATCGAACGTCTTCCCCAAACTCGATAGCAAATGCTTGGCGGACAGAAGGCGATAAGAAGAACTTTAATTCTTATCGGAGGCGGTGAACAGAGACAGAATCAGCAGCATCGCAACCCCTCCACTCTCTGCAACTTCTTCTACTTCCTGCTTCACAAAACAATCAATGCAGTGAGAATGGCCGGAATCGACTTCTTGGCAGATCCTCTCACCGTTCTACCTCCAGAGATCATCCTGAGAATCCTGGAGTTCACCTCCATACCCGCACTCGCATCTCTTACCGCCGTGTCTAAGGCCTGGCATCAGTTTATCGACGTCACACACCAAGAGGCCGTCTACGCCGTTGCTTTCGCGAATAGCAAGCCGTTTGGACAGTCGGCCCGGCTGGAGAACACCACATTCTCCAAGTTACTCGAAGGTAAACACCCATGCAAGGATTTGTGCAAGCGTCAGGCGCTTCTCGCCCGCAATTGGGCCGAGTCGCAGCCAGTTTCCCGAGAATCGGTGCTGCAAGTCGGCAATGATCCCGTCTGGCGTTTCCGCGCCGACTTCAAGCGTCGAATCTTCATCTCGACCTCGCACGCGGGCGGACTATACGTCACCGATATGGACACGGGCGCGAACCTGTGGCGCCTTCCCTCAACGCTGGATCGTGACGAGGATGCAGTTCGCCCGTATGCGCATCTGGAGTATCAGGATGGAATGGCTGTGTTCGATCGCGAGGGCGATGCACTTGAGGTCTGGCAAGCGGACGAAGAAGGCGCCAAGCGTGGCGAGTTCCGGCGCATCGCGATCTTGGATCATAATTGTCAGACTCGAGGCTTCCAGCTCTCTTACGGAACACTCTGCGTGGTGTCGACTCAAGGACAGGGTTTCGTGTACGATATGACCCAGAGACCCCCCAAGCTAATAACACACTTGATGATTGAGCCAGATGCTGTCGGTCATCTGGACCAGAGCCAGGATGCTGTGATCTATTCCATGGGCCCACGAGGGTATCATGTCTACGATAAAACGTCCGGGTCGTTTTTGGGTGCATTGCAGCCGTCACTTTGCACGGAGAAATATCATATCAATCCACCAGTAACCGGGACCACCTCGACGAGAGCAGCATTTGCAGGGCTTGCAGATGCTGTGCGACAGGGTCCTGTACAATCAAAATACCGTGAGGGCCCATCTCGCAAAGACAATTTGGTCCCGATCAAGGTCGAAAAGGGACCCCTCCCGTTACCGACCGACCCCGAGCACGTCCGAAATCTGGAGGACGAATGGGGAGCTGGCATGTTACATGGCGATCTATTCGTGGGCTTCTCCCGTGCAGGCCGTGTTTTCGTGTGCTCGAGCTGGCGCAAGGCACTCGAAAGCGAGACCGGTCTGGCGGAGCACAGTGACCTTATAGAGTGCGAGTCGGATGGGTCAAGCTTCGATCTAGGCGGATGGCTGTCTGTGCGCAACCACCGGGTGATGTTTGAAATCCAAGACAGAGCCTATATTGTCGCGCTGAATGACAAGGATAGAGTACAAGATGTGGATTGCCCTGCCCGCGGTTCGTACTCGCTGGTCACCAGCTCGGTAGCGCATCTTACCGTGCCCGTCAGTTTCATGGCCTTGTATGATGATGCGATTATGACTACTTACACCGTACGTTATCCCGCTCTAATTTATGGATATCTGGACATGCTTGAAGACTAATATCTGAGCTAGACTCTCGCGTGGCGTCAAACACTCCCCAATATCCCCGGAGTCCCACCTCTACCTGCGGACCAAGGCCCCGCCCGCATCTTCCCAACGAAAGCTATCCGCGTGCTCAGCCTAGCGCCCATTTTCAACAGTAAGACGCTCAGCGCGGACTCAAACACCGATGAGGCCCAGGGCTCGACCTCAGCAGGGAGAAGTCTATGGGACTCTGATCAAGCCCCACCAGGGGTCGATGAGATAACAATTTCACCAGCCTTGATAGGAATGATCACAATGCTTGGCGAAGATCTAGAAGAAGAGGAAGAAGAGTACGATGGGCCGGTCACGTTCACTGACCCCTTTGAGGGGGAAGAAGAGGATTCCGGTTGGGAGGACGAGGAGGATGACGAAGCTGAGGGCGATCAGGAGGGCCATGACCATGATCATGCGCCTGCATAGTATCCCAAGGCATGTATTTGTAGGACTAAGCAGAGATCTGATTCAAAGTGGTCATCGAAGGGGAGCGATGACGGAATCTAGCTGAAGTCATGAAGATAATGCAAAGGCACATCCAGGTGTCATTGCGAACAAGAAGATGAGTCTTATTTTCAGCAAAATGACAAGAGGTATGTCGAAGATTCTCATATTAACACACACACGCGCGCATTCCCCTGGTCAAGACTCATCTGCATGACAGGTCTAACAGTGTCGCTATAGAACAAGCACGGAAGGTCCTGCCATTATCTTATAGGAGACTACTCAGCAACTGTTGCAGAAAAGAACTTCAGCTGACAAATAACAGAGGACAACAGCTGTTCAACATCAGATCCTGTTTCTTTTTAGTCTCCTGCTGCAACGGCAAATAAATGGCACCAATGCGAATTTAAACAAATCATCAATTCATTAGTGATCGTAACAGAGAACCTGCGCAGCCTATTTTTCTTGGACCGAGAAAACATATATGTTCGTATATCACAAAGACCATGATCCCCACGCAGTCAAGCCCAGCCTTCACTCAACAGTTTCCGCCATTCCGCCGCCATGTCGATGGTGACATTGCTCCCGCCGCAGACGATGATCACCACCCGACTGTCCTCATTCAAGTCGGGGACCAGCTGCTTCAGCTTCGACGACAGCGACGCCGCAGAAGCAGATGACGCAGGGGACCGGACGGGCGAGACGGCGTCGTCGTCATTCTCGCCAGCCGACAGCCGATCATCACCGTACCCTTCATCCACATACTTCCTCTTCTTCCCCGTCAGCGCAGCCGACGCCGACGACGACGAACCGCCGACAGCAGCCTCAACACAAACGCCACACGCCAACTCCACCAGCAACCGCTCATCATCCGCGAGCCTCAGCACGCCCTTCGCAGCCTCCGCATCCGACAACACAGCACTATGTACCCTGACGCCCGGGGGCGGGGCAACGGCATACCGGAAGGTCCGTTCAGAGACGCGGACAGCGCCCAAGGAAGTAGCCTGCGAGGTGATCTTGGGAAGGGAGACGAGCTCATGACGCAGCAGGGCCTCAGCAAGCGAGTCGGTGCCCTTCGTCTCAACAGCCAGCAGGTGCACAGGCTTCACATTGCCATCCTCTGCATCCGCAACACCACCCGAACCTTTCCTCCCCATCTCCCATCCCGCCCTCCTCGCCCGCTCAATCCCCATAACCAACCCATTCAACAACCCGCCCCCACCAACACTACAAACAATAGCATCAACAGGCAACGCACGACCAGCATGCACAGCGACCTCCTCGGGACCCTGTGGCAGAGGAACCTGCTGCACCAACTCATCAACAATAGTACTGTTCCCCTCCCAAATCGGCTCATTATCGAACGGGTGCAGCGCGATCTTGACCACCTCGTCCTCCTCCACGCCCACCTCCTGTGCCCCCAACGCAGACCCTTTCTGCGTCTGCATCATAACAACCTCCTTCATATACGACCCCGCCTCGGCAAACGTCTCGCCATACTGAATCACGTCCGCGGCGCCCGCCCGCCGCAGCTTCGTGACCATCAACGGCTTGGTCGAGACGGGCACCACGACCGTGCAGGGGTAGCCGAGGGTGCGGGCGGCGCACACGGCGGCGAGGCCTGCGTTGCCGCCTGACGAGGCGTAGAAGTGCACGGCGCGGCCGGCGTTCTCGGGCTTGCGGAGGTGTGACAGGATCTGGTTGCCCATTGCGCGTGACTTGAAGGAGCCGCTTGGTTGGAGGTTCTCGAGTTTCAGGAAGATGCGGCACCCTGCGGCGCGGGAGAGCGTGCTGGATTCGATGAGGGGGGTGGTTGTCCATGGGGTTTGGAAGTTGGCGTCGGGTTTCTGGGGGAAGGAGATGCTGCCCATTTTGGTTGGTCTATGTGGTAGTGGTTGGGGAGGTTAAGGTTTGTTAGGGAGAAGGTATGTTTGGTGTTGAGCAGCAATGAGGAATATGAGATGGGTTTTGAGGAAGTATGTGAACCCTAGTAGTGATTGATATGTAGATAAAGAGGATTGAGAATGATAATGTACAAGATAGGAGAGGAGAGGAGAGAAAACAAGAACTGTAAGGATATGAGATGACTGGATAATCTTGTCTCTCCAAGAATGCTCGCAACCGTCACACAAAACAAACCTGATATACTCCCCTTATGATAAAAACCCCAAAATGATATACAACGCACGCTTCCCGATATAGTCGGTCTTTCGTATCAAAGCCTCTCCCAGTTTGCCGCGGGAAACCCCAAACCCTGAGTTTCCCGAACCGATATCTCCTCCTCCCCCCCCCCAAACCCCAGCGCTGCACCACCAGCCAACGGCAACTCTCTTTCCCGCTGATAACCTTACGAAATCTTGCTCCAGTCGCCATCCACCGCATGACATAACATAAACCCTCCCTTGCAGACGGGGGATAGTCAGGAATCCAGCGCCCGTTCGCTCAACCCTAATCAAAGCTGCTCTGATCGGGCAAAGGAACGCTCTGGAATCCTGCTCTTTCGCTGGGTGCGGAGACCGTGACCTCCACTCCAATATAATCCGCTCAATCTCCTCTTTGCTCCCACGCCGGGCTGACCGGCCTTGCTGCTGATTGAATTATCGTGATTGGATCCCGAGCAGTATTCGTTATCAAATCGAAAATCACTCGGATTCGCCCTTGTTGACAAGCGGGGGGAACAGGTGACCCTTCTTGGGTTTCTGTCCGTAGGTCGCGTCCGATCCATACTCGGCCGACGCAAAGCTTCTCCTCTTTGGATCTACCTCAAACATATCCAGAATCTCTTTCGATTTGGTGGGCATAACCGGTTGCAACAGGATGCCAATCATTCGGATGGTTTCGGCCATATTGTAGATGGATCGTGGAGCTTCATTCACGTTTTGCCAGGGAGCCGCATTGTGGAGGTATTTGTTACCCTGATGCGAAGTACGTCAAGTCAGTTCGAGAGCTCAGCAGAACGAAGAGGGCAAAACGTGTCTGGTCCCTTACCGCTTCAATGATAGCTCTAATTTCATGCAAGGCTGCACGGGGATTGAGACTGTTCATGTGGTTCGCAACCTTCGTAGGTAGCTCCTTCAATTGCGATTCATAGGCTGTGTCGGCGGAAGTCGGCGAGGGTAGATGTCCCAGTGTACCATTGACGACAAAGGTCCGGAATTCACCCTTTGCACATCCAATAGTCCGTGTAGCAAGGTTGCCCAGACCCTTCCGCAGCACCTTCTCATAATCGCGGATGATGTAATTGTTATCGTAATCGGCATCCCCCGCCAGTTCACCCTGGTGGACGAGGAAGAAGCGCATCGTGTCGACATCAAAACGGTCGATCGCGAAAAAAGGGTTGACCACGTTGCCCGTGGACTTGGACATCTTCTCGTGGTTCATGGTCCAGTGTCCATGAACTAGGACGTTGCGGGGAAGCGGAAGATCGAGAGCCATGAGAAGGGCTGGCCAGTACACGCAGTGGAAGCTGACAATCTAATTAGCCATGTTGCATACTTGGAAGCGCAGCGCGACCAGCTCGTACCGAACGATATCTTTACCAACCACATGTACATCCGCCGGCCACCCGAGGCGGGCCCCTTGGCCCGGAGCAAAGGGATAGCCTGCCTTGGTGAGATAGTTGACCAAAGCATCCACCCAGACATAGATGGTTTGCGTATCATCGCCAGGCACTGGAATTCCCCACGTGAGGCGTTCTGCAGGTCGGGAAATCGACAAATCCTGAAGTCCTTCAGAAACGGACTTGACGATATTGGTCGTGTAGTTTGTCGGCGTAATGAAGTCTGTTTTGTACAGGTCCAGCAGACGTTCCTTGAAGGCCGACAGGCGGAAATGATAGTTCGTTTCTGAGGACCATTCCACCACCTTGCCTGTCTCCATCGAAACCTAATTCGAGTCAATCTAGATCATCCGTACCTCTGGTCCATCAGATATGAACATACCATTCTCGTAAGGCCCGTTGCCGGATCTAGAGACTTGTGCACCTGTTTCCGGGTGTAAAAAGTCTCATCGCTTACCGAGTACCATCCTTCGTGCTTCGCGGCATAGATGAACCCCCGATGTTGCAGCATTTCCTGTACGCAAGTTAGCGGAAGCATACGGCAAAACGTTTGTTCTCATACCCAGAAGTACTGGACCGCTTCCTTGTGCGCTGGCTCTGTTGTTCGAATGAAATAGTTGTAGTCCAGATTGGCAGCCTTGGCCAGGTCCTAATTAATTCCTTTGAGCTTGGGTGAAGACCAGCTAACAGTTTGACCGATAGATGCTAACCTCAAACTTCTTGTAGTTTCGGTCGCATAAAGCTTGCGCCTCCATTCCCTCGGCTAGAGCGGCTTGCTGGATCTAGAGCGTGGACAAGTCAGTCTTCGATATCTTCCAGCTTCGATTTATGCATTTGAGGTAGGTCGTGGGGTACCTTCATGCCATGCTCGTCCGTTCCTGTCAGTAACTGAGCGTCGGTTTCGCCGAGCAATGCGCGCCATCTTTTCAGGACGTCGGCAAGGACCATAGTATACAAATGGCCAACATGAGGAGCTAGATTACAGCAGTGAGTGCATTAGCCATGGGCTACTTTTGAGCTCAAACTATTGGCACAATAAGCTCTTACCGGCGTTGACATAGAAAATCGGGGTCGTGACATAGTATGGCTTCCCCGGAGTAGACTCGGAGGCGGCTGTCGCGAATCGACGCGGACGAATGGTCGTCGCGGTGAGCGCACTCTTGCACGATGCGAGTTTCCAGGAGGATCGATTGGAAGCCCAAAGCCGGCTCGCCCACGGCAGAGCACAAGCACCAGCCCTCATCACCGCCATTGCTGAGGAGACCTGGGGGAGAAAGGAGAGAAGAGTGGAATGATTGCGGACTTTCTGCAAGTTCGCCGAAGCTCGTCTCCGGGTGGTCCAAGCTTCCGTGCCTTTTTTTCTGCCGCCCGGCTTCGCTTTCCCTCCTCTCCGCAACCACTTTTCTCTCTCCTTCCCTCCGGCACTCACCCTCACATTGTTGCGTCGCAAACCACCTCACTAGAGATATACTCCACGCGAAATACTTCGCAATGGCACCTGCAACGGAAGACGTGCTGATCAAGCATTCCACGGACGGTACGTTGGCTTGCCCGTCCAGACTCATCGATCTCTTACTGATGGAGCCTTCCTCCCCCTCCAGCCGCAACTGAATTCGTCAACTCTTTCTACCCTGCGCTCCAGTCCAATCGCGCCACGATTGCCTCCTTCTACAGCCAACCGGCATCGACAATTCTCTTCAACGGCAACGTCGTCGCCGATGGCGCCGCCGTCCAGGAAATCTTCGTCAATCAGATGACGCCCACGCACTACGAAGTGCAATCCTACGACTGTCAGATCATCAATCGCACCTACCCAACTCCTACAGCCACGGGCTTCAAGCTCCCCAGCGAAACCACTGTCAAGGACATGTCGATCCTCGTGATTGTCAGTGGCTTCGTCCGCTTCGGCGAGTCCAGGGACCTCCCGCAGCGCGGATTCAGCGAGACATTCGTGCTGGTGCCGAACCCCACCGCCGATGGCCCGAAGGGAAAGCGCAGACGCGAGTGGCTCATCCAGACCCAGAACTTCCGGTTGGTTGTCTAAGTGGAGGATGTGAAATGGAGTCACCATCTAAGAGAAACGGACGGATCGATTTGCGACCATATGACGACACCTCATATCCCTGGCGTTGTGACGACAACAACAACTCCATAATGCGCCACGAAATCAACGAAGACAATAGACGAGATTTGCTCAATTGAAATTCATCGCGGTTAAACAAAAACACCTCCAATCCGACCTGGAACGCTATGATGACATGCCAATGGAAACAACACTATTTTGAGTTCAGCCGCCCACCCCTGCCTTGAATTTCAGTTCTGGGTTCTGCGGGGCACGCGCAGATTTGCTTTGATGCGCTCAAGTAGTTCTTCGCGTGTTGCATTCTCGTGAGGCAGTAGGCCTCTCTGCAAGACTGTTAGTGGGCTGGTGTTCATCTGACACGGCATTCTGGTTTCAAGAACTGGGAGATTTTTGGGTCGCTTACGGCACGGAGCCACCTTCGCATTTCATCATAAGACCAGGTTTCGGGGTCTGCAAAAGTCAACATATGGAAAGCACCCAAAGCAGAGACTCAGATCCTTACCTCCAGTCGGGTCTGGCTCTGCAGGGAACATGTCGCTGCCCCAAATGGCCCAGACGGCCGCAGCTGTCACCATTCCAGTGAACCCTGAAGAAAGTTAGAGTGTTGGCTCAAGAAACTATTACTTGCTGCTTCGTGACTATACCCAGGAACAGGTTCTAGCAAAGTTTATATGTTAGCTAATCATGATAGACAGCACACCGCCGAGCGCATGCGCATGGTGTGTATGTACCTTGGAGTTCAAAGCACGATCCAAAGGCGTCGGCATGTTGGGTATATTATTCACGTAGTGTTTGATCTGAATGATCTGAATACAGGAGATTTGATGTAGAGGTGGCTTAGGATATTTATTTGAGCCAAAACGAGAAATGGCCAGATATACTACAAGCCGATCAGCGATATAGTTTGCCCGGGCTGCGGTGTCGGTAACTAGCTGTAAAGCTGCCGCCTTGGGGGTGGCGGTTGAGGGGATGCGGAGGGCGGTCGGCACCTGCACCGCCACAGGATCTCCGGCTACAGCACCGCCACAGTGGCACGGATAAGCTCAGGGCTTCCGGGGGCGGCAACCCTACATCCCACACAGAGCCGGTCAATCACACGGGCCGAGGTGAGAGAAGGACCCGCCTTAGTGAGCTTAGAGAGAAATACTACGGTAGAGAGAGCCAGCCAGCACAGCATAGTCTAGTTCCAGCTCAGCTTCTCCTCCTCCCTCCACGATCTCACACCTCCGAAACCTACCGTCACCTGTCATCATCATACCCACTAGCCCACCATGCCTCGCGAAGTCTCCGACATCAAGCAGTTCATTGAGATCTGCCGCCGCAAGGATGCGTCCTGTACGTCTACCTTCTCCCCCCCACCTCTATCCCTCTTCACACCATTCAACCGCTCCGTGAAAATGAGTCCCGAATTGGAAACGCCCCGTCTTGACTGAAGGCGGGGGTGAAAGGAGATCATCCCCCGCGGAGAGGGGACAAGGACTGTCGAACCTGGGCCAGACCAACATGGGAAAGACACCGTCATGACTTGCAATGGAAGAGGAAACACACTGTGCAACAACCCAAGGCTAATACTATCCCGCGTCGTTTGATCATGTTCCAGCTGCCCGCATCAAGCGCAACCGCAACACCCAGCAGATCAAGTTCAAGGTCCGCTGCTCCCGCTTCGTCTACACCCTTGTCCTGAAGGACTCCGACAAGGCCGACAAGCTCAAGCAGAGCCTGCCCCCTGGTGCGTTTTGATCTTGGTTCTCCTCGGGATACAGGACATCAATCGCTGACGTCAATACCCTTCCTCTTCCTTGAACACAAACAGCTCTCAAGGTTGTCGATGTTACCAACGGTGACAAGAAGAAGGCTCTGTAAATAACCTACCTACCTACCTTGTCCCTTCCCTCACACAAATATAACACGCAACCTCCTTTGCCAAATTGAATCGAATCGATCCTCGACATGTTGTCATGAGTAAGGTGAAGAAGTGGAAGCTCGGAAGTGGGAAACATCGAACGCAAACGGCGCAATAGGGTAGGGGTTGCCTCCCTTTTCGAAAAGCAAATATGGATCCCGGATTCTTGTGTGTGCCGATTTAAATGGAAATTGATTAGCCATCGAGGGACGAGATTCATTGTTTGCATGGAATGCTGCTTCTGTGTTTGGATGGTACAGCCACGGGGATGATTATGCTTGAATCTTTCGTGTCTGTGTCTGGCGACTGGTTTCGCAAATGACGATCGTCTGTATATCGGGACCCGGACGGAAAATCCTTACATGACTGGGAACGCACTCCCTGCCCGGATTTCGGTTTTTTTCCGTCGGAGCTGCCCTCGGATCCTTACGACTGAAATGAAAGGAAAACAGCTGAAATTTCCGTGATCATGGCTGAGCGCTGTTACTGTTGATGCGAGGTGCCCGTCGTTCGGTGTCTGATGGCTTTGGCACAGCATCATTAGCTTGCCGTGGATTTTTGCGCAAGTTGTAGATATTTGGTTGTGGCATTGCAGATTTGGTGTAGTTGTAGTGTGGCCTCGGACAATGATTGGCAATTCACTGTTTGCAACAATCAGCGGCTTGCCTTGTGTCTCAGGGGTCACTTCGTACTCTTCCTCCGTGTCCATCTGGGATAGAGGCTCTACTGACCATGTGTCTACTCCCTGCGACACCACCAGACCTCAAAACAATGCAATTCCTGATCGATATACTATATAGCAACGAACATACCAAGCCAGACAAAATGCCCTAGAGAATGAATGACAACCGCCTCCAACCCCTCCCCACTCACTGAACACGCGTATACTCCAACTCAAGATACCCCTCCACCCCCGTCGCATCCAAACCCTCATCAACCACCGAACGCTCCAAACTCCCTCGTAATCGCCGCAACTCAAACTCACCGAAATAATTCGGCTCAGCCGAGACCTTCTCAAAGCGCGCCCCCTCAAACAGCGCAAGACTTCGCTCATTGGCCTGTCCGATCTTCACGCTCAGGCACGCAAACCGCCAGGGTCGTTGTTGCTGGCAGCCGGTCATCGCCTGCAAAGCGGCGGCATCGCCGGCCACAAACTCATCCAGGATCTGAGTCTCGTGGTCCACGATGTACCGCAGGAACGTGTGGAGCGCGGCCTTGCCGTAGCCTTGCCGTTGGTTGCGCTTCTCGGCAATCATGAGCTCGATCTCCCCGATGAGTTGGGGATCCGACTCGCCGTCTTCGCCGTCGTCGACTCGGAGGAACAGGTTGATGTCCCCGACCATGCGGCTGGGGTCGTCGGCGGTCTCGTCGAGTGGTGATGCGGACGCGCTGGCATCGTTGGACTCCGAGTTTGATGGTGGTGGTGTAGTCGTAGGTTGGCAGACAATGAAAGTCAGTTTGTCGGGGTCTTGGCGCCAGCTTTGTTGCATGGCGTATTCCTCTTCTAGGGAGAGGGGCTCGGAAGCTGTGGCTTCTTGAATTTCCTGGTTTACGGGATTAGTATATGCGATGTTTGATATGAAGAGGTACAGAGCAGTAGGACACTGGGGGAAATTAAGTACTGGGCATACCTCATCTTTCATCCACTCATGATATCTTGGAACGTGCCATTTAGAATATGGTACAAGTAGCACCTTGGAGGTAGAAACGGCTGTATAGATAGGTATTAGAAGCTTGGCTGGGACATGGCCTGAGGGCGTCTTCCCGCCGCTTACCGGTCTTTTCGTTGAGCAACATCTGGCAATCTACCAATTTATAATGACAATGAGTATCTCTTGCAAATCAAGCTGTTCAATTCTCCAAACTGGAAACGACTGTGTGAATCCCGGGTTGATGGTTGTTTGCAATTAGAAGCCATCGATTTGGGCAAGCCGTAACTTTTCCGCGTGAGTCTTGGCATCGGGCCGACCCTGTCAGGAACTATACAAGTCGGCGGAATAGCGCGTCAGGATCCAGGACGGACGGTAAAAAGTGAATTAGGGTATTCATGATATCTATAGTTCATTCCACTTTTTTTGTAGTGCATGCGGAAGCAGATCATTGTTTCTCTTGCTGTCCAGCAAATGTTCCAAATTTGACCACTTCGACTTCCAGTGTCTCGACATCGACCAAGATTAGCTCCCCGGTCTCCTTGAATTTGGGGATGGACAAAAGGCGGACCCGTGGCCCCAGAGTGTTGTCGTCTGTACCGGTCATTTCGGTGTCTGTGCCATTCAGTTTCAAGGGCATATCGCCCTCAATGACCGCGGTCTTGAACCGCGGTTGGTTGCCAGCGAAGAAAATGTGGGGGCAGGTTTCGATCACAAACGGATCATGTGTTTGGAATGGGTATGACCCTTTCACGTTCGAGTCAGCTCAATCTCGCAGCAGGCGAAAAGACAACTCAGACTTACATATGGTGTCAGGAGCGGTTGGTACTCCGCACCTCCAGCGCAACATAGCCTCCATAATCCGTATTCTGGCCTCAACATCGCCATCCGTAGAGGCAGGGTTGCTCTCAGGATCGGAGAAATTGAGGTAGCGAAGGACATCATCCACATTCTGGCCGCTGCTTCCCCACAGGCGCCACCCCTCTACATCACCTTCCCATGGATTCGTCACGCTATCAAACCAACCGGGTTCTTGTTTCTCGTCGCCCGATGGAGGTGGAGCGCAGTATGCTCTGGCCCGCGGGAACATGGCACGGTGAATACCCTGCTGCGGAAGAGAGAAGTTGGCGGGGTCCGATTCACCGGGCATTAGAGTAATGGGTATGCTGGGTAAGATCTCTGCCAGGAACGTGTCCAGCTGAGTGATGGGTGATGCATTGTATGCGGAAGCGTCGTATCCGTATTTTTTCGTGCCCGTCTTCTTCTTCGCAGCAGCTGCATTGTCAGCACTGGTATCGGTAGTCATGCTGGTTCCTAGCGAGTTTCCAGCAATGACCAGTCTTGTGATTAGAGAGGCGTTCGGTAGCGGGCTGTCCTCTTGCTCCGAGGGTCCAGTGTAGCCTAGGAGGTAGTCCGTCAAGAGCTCTAATGCGAGGGTATCGCTTGACGTTCCTGTGATGCCGAGGCCGCTGATAAAGGCAATTTTGCCCTTGCTAGACTCTTTCTGAGCAGTGTCTACCTCGTCCTTTTCCCATCGACGAGGCTGTGGAGGCAGGTCGGGCACCTTGATGTCGATGACCTCGAAATCACCATTGGCATTTTCCGTACCTAAGACCGCGATGATGGCGCCAGTGGCAAGCTGCGTGGAGCTGAGCGCGCTGCCCGTTAGGCGCAGTCGTCCGGATTCATCTTCCAGCATGATCTGTGTCAACTCTGGATGGGAGGGGTCCTGGTAGGTTGGGCGAGGAGGAGGGGCGAGAGTGTAGTTCTTATGGCGGAGTCAGCAAGAGGGCACGGGCGCAGAGGATTGTATCAGGTATGGCTCACCTCCTTGGTCAAGTCGTCAAGGATATTGGGTTTAAGTGGCATATCCATGTAGATCGTGCCTGCAACCCAGCAGAGCTCTCCCTGCCGTACATCCAGTACTCTTTCCACACGACGTGCATTCTCTCCCGCGATCTGCGAGTAGAAGCTCTGTTAGTAGCTTGTTTTGGAATTGCAATGATCGGGCAGTCTCCAGTCTGTGGCTTTTATTCGATAATGAACCGGGTATTGTACTGACGCTGAATCCTTCCCAGGCTTCCACTGCGATTTCCTCCACCGCGGGTTTCAACTTGGCCAGTCGCAAGAAGTACATGTCGCCATATTGCTGCTGGTAGTGCCTGTCTTGTCCACTAGGTAGTCGGAAGGTATTTAGAGGATTGTAATAGGAGGGTTCGCGGTAGACTGGCTCGAAGTTCTGCTCGCTACTCGGACAGCGTCAGTACTCTCGTCGCGCAGGTAGTATGGGGACAGGCGGACCTTGGAGGGCGAAGAAACTCCTGCTCTGAATTTTCGGGCGCCATTCTGAGTTATCCCAAGCAGTTGAAGCAATGTCCGCAAGGATAGCAGCTGCAAATGGGAGCTGGGTGTTGTTTGGAGTAACAGATGGTGAAAGCTGCGTTGTATTGGAGTCTGTTCTCCGCCCACGCGAACCACGCGTCTTTTGGCGTTCGGTAATTACAGTCCCGCTTTGGGTTGGTCCACCCTTCATCTTCATCCATCAGACTGAGATACATCTAGCACTTCGCTGGGTTTAAGATAGTGTATTGCTGCTGATTACCAGTTCATTTGCATAGCCAGTGACTGTGTATCATGGACACATACTTAAAGTCTTACTCTCTGTCCAGCTGGCAATTCGATGACTTGATGCGATGAGCTTGACACCTCGTCAATTGACTAACAAAGCATCCGAACCCTCAATCGCTTCAGACAACTAAACTATCGCAGAGCATGCTACGAGCTGGCGATAGCCAGTCCTATTATTCCTTTGTTGTGGTCAAGTTCAAGGGCTTCATGAAAATGCCGAAGCTACAACCCATTGCTGTGAGATAGGGCGTGGACGTGCCTTGGGAGCATTCCATCTTCGTTCGGCATGTCAGATCCCTCGACGGATTCTTGTCCATGTTCATTCACGCGAAATTATGAGAAGCTTTTTCTGTTTTACCCCTCTCAATTCCACTGAATCTAGACAAGGGCTTATGCCAGTGCCATGAGCATTGCTCTCGACCAAGGGTCTCAAATGAGTGCGGTATTAAGGAAGGAGCATTGACGCACGCGGTCACTTCAAGGACAACTATGTGAAGGAACCAATAGAATGCCATGTTTTATCAGGCATAACATGCCTCTCGTGCCCCCGAAGAGGAATTTGACCGTCATATATAGCGTTCGATGCCCCTCTCGCGTTGCAGGCTGTCAAACATCCAGTGGTCATATGCTGAATTCCTTGATTTATCAACCTTTACAACGCTTTTGATCAAGTCAGATTGGCTGTCACTACCTGCTTGAACAATGAGGGTCTTTTCTGCCTTTACTTGCCTGTTGCGCAACTTCGTGGTTATCAGCCTACTAGCCAGTGTCCTCACCTCGGCGTACCTTGACAGACTCTCGCACAGCTTATCATCGAGCCCACAACGCAGGAGCCTGCCAGGCTCGCTTGCCACGGCGCCAAATGGTGCCGTGGGCTATCAACCTCTTCCAGAATTAGTCGAAAGACCGAACCCGACAACCACCCTAATAGCCAAGCCGACCGCGCTGTCTCAGGAGCTGAGCTCGAACGGAGGCACAAGAGATACAGGGTACGTGTTAACCCTTCAGATACTGTGGTACCATGCAATGCTGACTTGTGGCTCTGGGCAGATCACAAGAGGAAGTAATAGTCCTGGCTGGCACGGTCACCAGAGCTCAGACTGTTCTTCGGGCTACACAAACGGGCGTGGCAAGAAGAAGTATCACATTGGAAGCGAGTGTCGGATTACTCGCGATTGTCTTGTGTCTTTACCACTTGTAACTGTGCTTGTAGTGATAGTCTTTTGATTGCCCTGCGTTTCGCGACTTCTTCTGTCAATAGTAAGAGTAATGATACGTGCATATCCTTTGTTTGAAAGACAAGTTTTGGACAAACAGGAGAGCAGAAGACTAGCACTGAGTTTAATGAAAGCATAAAA
The DNA here is from genome assembly GCF_003184865.1 of Aspergillus homomorphus CBS 101889. Taxonomy (NCBI): domain Eukaryota; kingdom Fungi; phylum Ascomycota; class Eurotiomycetes; order Eurotiales; family Aspergillaceae; genus Aspergillus; species Aspergillus homomorphus. The sequence continues at coordinate 23,436 of NW_020291928.1, read as the reverse complement.
GCATAAGAATAAGAATTATACCGACGAGGTACCTGTGATAGGTGATGCCTCGGTTCAGTCGGAAGCTTCCCCGCATTTGTTTAGCCATCGCGTCGATCAGACGGTGACGAGGAACTACAGACAGTACTCCCTTCATTCAAATAAAGACCGACATCAACCCATTGCCATTCAAAAGAAAGCAATTGACTTACTGTCTCCACAATTTGTTCTGAACATATCTCTCACCACATCATCTCATTGACAGACTCTAGATCTCAATTTACACTCCTGCTAACCGCGGTCTATACTCCCAAACAACGCCGCTATTCCAACATCAACCAAACACCAGAACCACAACCGAACCACACCCAAGCAGGAAACCCAGGTAACAAGACCACCAGCATGTCCCTCCAGACGCCTCTCTGCACGATCCTCAACATCCAACACCCCATCCTCCTAGCCGGCATGGCGCGGGCCTCCAGCGCGGCGCTAGCCGCAGCGGTCTCCAACGCAGGTGGGCTCGGCACGGTGGGCGGGCTAGGCTACACGCCGGAGCAGCTGTCAGAGATCCTAACGGAGCTGAAAACGCAGCTGCGCGACCCATCGCTTCCGTTCGGCGTGGACCTGGCACTGCCACAGGTCGGGGGCGGGGCGCGGGCGACGAACCACGACTACACGCACGGGCAGCTGGACCAGCTAATCGACGTGGTGATTGGGCAGGGGGCGAAGTTGTTCGTGTCCGCGGTCGGGGTGCCGCCGGCGCACGTCATTGCGCGGCTGCACGAGGCGGGCATCCTGGTCATGAACATGGTGGGGGCGCCGAAGCACGCGGAGAAGGCGCTGAAGTTGGGGGTGGACATAGTCTGCGCGCAGGGCGGCGAGGGCGGCGGCCATACGGGCGACATTCCGTTCTCGGTGCTCATTCCAGCGGTTGTGGACGTGGCGCAGCGGTACCGCAGTCCGCTGACGGGCCAGCCGGCGCTGGTGGTCGCGGCGGGCGGTGTGAACGACGGCCGCAGCCTGGCGGCGGCGTTGATGCTGGGCGCCGCGGGCGTCTGGGTCGGTACGCGCTTTGTCGCCTCCGACGAGAGCGGTGCCAGTCGGCTGCACAAGGAGGCCGTCGTCGCGGCCAAATTCGGTGATACCATGCGCACCCTCGTCGTCTCGGGTCGGCCGCTGCGCGTCCTGCCCAATGACTATGTGATGGAGTGGGAGCGGCGGCCGGAAGAGATCGCTCGGTTGACGGCCCAGGGAATTGTCCCAATGGAGTATGATCTCAAGAATGATAAAGAGGTCGACCTACCGTTCTTGATGGGGGACGTGTCCGCGAGTGTGGCGAGTATCAAGCCAGCCGGTGAGATTGTACGGGAAATGGTACAGCAAGCTGTTGAGATGCTGAAGAAAGGGGGCTCATATATACAAGGCCCAGTCAGTAAACTATGAGAACAGAAGAAGTCTCTCTGTGATAGTTGGCATGACATGAATTGTGGTATTTTCTCATGGTAACGTAATAGGTACGTCCGGATGCTGATGATCTAGCATGTACAAGTACACGAACAGAAATAAAAGTGAACAAAACGTCAAAGTATCACAACTCGCAAAGGGCCCGTGGCTGTGACAGTGCTTACTGCAGGTCAAGGGGCTTGATAGGGGTCTTGGATGAGGGGCCTCGCACCGATTCTCTTGTAAATTCCTGTGCGACTACAAGTTCTGGCACCGGGCAATCACATCCTAGGGCAACAAGACTAGCATTGACAGTGTCTTAGTCAATTCACAGTCCTCGGAGAATATACGTCTTCCACTTCATCCAGGGCCATCAGCCCCATCGCCGACCCTCAAACTGACGGCAGTGGCGTCAGTGCTGCCAGGAAATCCCTTTGCCATTTGATATCAAGAACAAGCCCAAAAGACCATATTCGAGAACAACTTCTGCGCGAAAAAAAGGTATTAGTGACATCCGTTGATCATCGCCTTATTCCCGTTGGCTCGCGCTTCCAGTAGATTAGGTGGCGGAGGGGGTCCGAACACAGGCTTCTCGGGCTGCTGGGGAACGTTGCGGTCTCCGTTCATGTCGCCGTCCCGGCTTTCCAGTTCGTAATCGTCATCACTAATTCCCTCATCGTCTTCTTCGTCTTCATAATCCTCGTCGTACTCGCTCTCCGTACCCTCGTCATCGCCTTCCAGATCCGCCGCAAGACCTTGCCCGCGTCCTTGGGCTTGCATTCGTCGGCAGAGCGCTTCGAGGTGGTGACTTTTCTTCCGCCATTTCTCAAGTTCCTCGTGGTTCCTTGTACGCTCCTCGGCCATCTCAAGAATGTTGCGATTCGTTTGGTCGTGTTTGCGTGTAAGGGTGAGATTTTCCTTCTCTAACCGCTTAGTTTTCTTGGACATTTCCTCCATCTCTTTGCGGAAGGTAAGGAAGAGTTCGTTGCTGTTGTTTAGCGTATCCTCCACCTGCGATATTATTACTACCAGCGGTCAAAATAGAGGCTTGGCTGGAACAGCCATCAGACATGAAACCATACCTGCTTGAACTTTTCGACGTAAATGTTGAGTTGACTGCGCAACTCCGCCTCAGTGTGCGAAAACGTCGAGACCTGAGAACTCAATGCCCGACAGCGGGCAGCTTCGTTCTCCGCCACTCGCCGTTGCTCCTCATACTTGGCGGTGAGACACTGTATCTCTGCATCCTTACTACGCAACAATGCCTTGTAGTGTAATTCGCGCATTTCAAACTTTTCGCCGATCGTTTTGATTTTCGCACGTAGACTGTGATGATGGGAAGAGGTTAGCATACCCAGTCAAATCGCGTTGTGCAGAAGAGTGACAGCTCACGCTTCATCCAAGTCGATATCCACTTTCTCATTGCGGGGGTTTCCTTTGGCAGCCATGACGTCTTGAATATCGTACAGAAGCGAGTCGAGGCGCTCGTTAACGATCAGCCGTGCTTTCTTCTCAGTCTCTTCGAGCTTCTTGTTTTCGTCCTAGTGCGTGCACGGTATTCCTTAGCCCTGGTTCTGCATTGTTCGACTCGGAGTGCGAGGCTGGCGAGTTTGTAGCTACCCACCTTGACCTTTTTGTTTTCTTTTGTGAGTTCTCTGCACAGCTTCTCGAGTTTATCTTTCATGGTAACCGTCTTGTTCAGTTCGGATTTGCCCTTGTCCTGGTCCTTTTGGAGTTGATCGGCCCGTTTCTTGCTTTTGGAATAGTCGCGATCCAGCTTCTTCATATCGGCCAGAAGCTCGGTATACTTCTTGTGAACGGTCTCGAGCCGCGTCATTGGGGATTCGATATTGCTCAGGAGTTGGTTGAGATCTCTTGTGGCCTTCTTGACCTCGCGCTCTGTTCGAGTATCAGCAACCAGGCTCAACCACCTTTGCCAGCCAGACACAATGGCGTGACCGGTTTGTCCGGAACGAGACGCAGCATGTGCACGCACCGATTTCAGCCTCTTGATCTTTCTCTCCAGCAGCATCCTGTTCCAACTGCGAGATTTTGGCGGCTAGCAGCTTCGAGGTCTCGTTGGGATCCGCAACCTTCTTCCCTTGCTTTTTCTTCGACATGGCCGCGGCCGACATGTTGGATCGGTCGTCGTAGGTATCTGGAAAAGTCGTGCGGTTCTGGTGCTGTTGTGGGTGGTCGCGTGGCCAATTCACAGCGGTGAATTTTGCGAAGTTGGACCGGTTCGATGGAAGATGGCAGGAACGGATGCGTCACTTCCTCCGATAGCCGCGACAACAGGGACAATAAGGGAACCTTTTCGCGGCGACAAAGCGAACAATAGTCGAGGGTAGGTGTTATGAATGACTGGGACTCGTAGTAACTCGGGGCGAGTCTAGTGGAGAACCTCGGTGGCCTCTTTCCAGACCTGCAGAAGTCGGAGGTAACTGGAACCCACAAGGTTGACTTGGGAAATCCAGTGCTGCAAAGCCAACCAGAAGCTCACTGCAGGAGGGTTGGGAGCCGACAACGGGGAGGTGCACTAGGGGGGGTGAGTAAGGAAGGGTATTGGCGTGACAGTCGACTCAAGGAATCGACAGACGAGCGGGTTTCGAGGAACTTGCCGGGGAGGAATGGATGGAATACTAGTCGTAAGAGGGGGGATGCGCTCTTGACCTGCACTAGCCTCTTTCGAAAACTTCTCTTGGCGGTCAGTCAGTCAGTGACTCTCGCCCGCCCGCCGTGTCTTTCTAAGCACTTGCGCCGAGTCCGAGCTACCTTTACACAACCACTTCTTCCTTCAAATCTTCTATCTTCTCTCTCTCGGTTCTACCACCACTCCTCCCCTTTCGCTACTTCCCTGGAGCATTAATTTGTTCCAGTTCAATAGTCTGCGTGACTTCGTGAAGTAGCGTACGATCGTTTTACCCGTTGCGCATCCCAAGTCCGGTCTGCCCGGTCTGCCCGTCCACGGCTCCCGACCACTTTCGGTAACTCGACAAACCGCTGCGGACTCGCTCAAAAGTACGTCAGTTGTGCCGTACTCTGTCATAAGTACGCTGCGCGGTTGTCCGCTTTACCTCACAATCTTCTGGATTGAGTCACAACATGCTGCGTTCAACTCTTGGGGTGAGCCGAGGCCGTGTGCCTGCTTTACCCAAGTCCGCCAACGGTCGTCTATGGAACTCCGGCAGCGCTCTGCTTCGCTGGGGTCAGGGGAGAAGATCTGCTTCAACCGTGACAAGCATCGACAACTTCCCTGGAATTGGAGAGAAGATCCACGGATTTACCGTTCAAGAAAAGAAACATGTACCGGAACTACATCTCACCGCTGTCCGGTTAACGCATGACCAGACCGACGCGGACTACCTCCATGTGGCTAGGGAAGACAAGAACAATGTGTTTGGAATTGGTTTCAAGACCAATCCGCCTGATGCCACTGGAGTTCCTCATATCCTGGAGCATACCACACTCTGTGGTAGTGAAAAGTAAGTCCACCTAAAGGCCCGTGGGTATGCATCTCACATGGGATCAAAACCATGGCTTACGCATCACCACTGTTTAGATATCCTATCCGCGACCCTTTTTTCAAGATGCTTCCCCGCTCACTGTCGAATTTCATGAATGCCTTCACCTCCGCTGACCACACCACATATCCCTTCGCTACCACCAATCAGCAAGATTTCCAGAACCTGCTCTCAGTCTACCTAGATGCCACCTTCCACCCTTTACTCAAAGAGGAAGATTTCAGACAAGAAGGCTGGCGATTAGGGCCAGAGGATCCCCGTGCTATTGAGGGTCAGACGGCTCAAAAGCCCGAGGACATTCTTTTCAAGGGCGTCGTGTACAACGAGATGAAGGGACAAATCTCGGACGCAAACTACCTCTACTACATCAAATATAAAGAGAGCATCATCCCAGCACTGAACAACTCGGGCGGTGATCCCCAGTATATCACCGACTTGACGCACAAGGAGCTGGTCGATTTCTCTAAGCGAAACTACCACCCCAGCAATTCTAAGATCTTCACCTATGGTGATATGCCTTTGGCTAGCCACCTTGAGCAAATTGGCAAAGTTTTGGATGGATTCCAGAAGGGCGAAGCCGACAAGTCTATTAAGCAGCCGATTGACCTTAGCCAGGGCCCTAAGAACGTGACTGTTCCAGGTCCCATCGACACCTTCGCTAGCGAAGACAAGCAGCACAAAACGTCAACCTCGTGGTACATGGGAGATTCAACCGATGTTGTGGAGGCTTTCTCTGCTGGAATTGTGTCTTCTCTGCTCCTAGATGGTTATGGCTCACCTATGTACCGGGCTTTGATCGAGAGTGGGCTCGGCTCTTCCTTCAGTCCAAACACAGGTCTTGATACCTCTGGCCGTGTGCCCGTGTTCTCCGTCGGTGTGACTGGCATCAGTGAAGAGTCGGCCTCTCATGTCAAGACTGCTATCCAGACCGTCTTCGAAGAATCTTTCGCCACGGGTTTCAGTGATGAGAAGGTCCAGGGTATTCTCCACCAGCTTGAGCTTGCCCTCAGGCACAAGACTGCCAATTTCGGAATTGGCGTGATGGAGAAAACCATCTCTTCTTGGTTCAATGGGTCCAATCCCATGAAGGAATTGGCTTGGAATGAAGTGATTGATGAATTCAAGAGGAGATACGCACAGTGGGGTTATCTGGAGTCGCTGATGCAGAAGTATCTTATGAATGATAACTGCCTGACATTCACGATGGTCGGCACACCCAGTTTCAACCAAAAGCTTGACGAGCAAGAATTGGTCCGGAAGGAGAAGAAGCTTAGCCAGCTCGTTGAGCAGCATGGATCAATGGAGAAAGCCATTGCCAAGCTAACGGAGGAAGAGCTTCAGCTGCTCAAAGTCCAAGAGGAAGCGCAAAACGCCGACCTGAGTTGTTTGCCTTCCCTCCGTGTGTCTGATATTTCACGCGAGAAGGAGCGCAAGCCCGTCCGGGAGTCCAAGGTCGACAACGTAGATGTTGTCTGGCGGGAAGCTCCTACTAACGGCTTGACCTACTTCCAGGCTTTGAACACCTTCGACGGTCTCCCCGATGACCTTCGGTTGCTGATGCCGCTTTTCAATGATTGTATCATGCGACTGGGTACAGCAAACCGCTCCATGGAACAATGGGAAGACTTGATTAAATTGAAGACCGGGGGCATCTCCACCTCCACGTTCCACGTTTCGTCGCCCACGGAGCTTGGAAAGTTCAACGAAGGTCTTCAATTCTCCGGATCCGCTCTGGATAAGAACATTCCCGACATGCTGCAGATTCTGACCACCCTGGTCACTGAAACTGACTTCGCAAGCCCCAGTGCGCCAGCCATGATTCAGGAGTTACTCCGGATGACGACCAACGGTGCTTTGGACGCTGTTGCAGGTACAGGCCATCGCTTCGCGCTCAACGCGGCTGCGGCAAGTCTGTCGCGCAGCTTTTGGGTGCAGGAGCAACAATCCGGTCTTGCACAGCTGCAGGCTACGGCTAACCTGTTGCGGGATGCAGAAACGTCTCCCGAGCGATTGGCGGAGTTGATTGAGAAGCTCCGCACGATCCAGGCGTTCGCCATCTCCAGGTCGTCCGGCCTTCGTGTCCGCATGGTGTGCGAGCCAGAGAGCGCGGGTCAGAATGAGTCCGTGCTGCAGAAATGGTTCGCGGGTCTGCCTCAAGTCCGCTCGCCAACAACCGCTTTCGAATCTCCAGCCAAGGATTCCAAGCTGATCAAGACGTTCTTCGATATGCCGTACAAGGTGTACTACTCGGGATTGGCTATGCACACAGTCCCATTCGTCCACTCCTCCAGCGCTAAGCTTAGTGTCCTTTCTCAATTGCTGACGCATAACTACCTCCATCCGGAGATTCGTGAGAAGGGAGGTGCCTACGGTGCGGGAGCCAGCAATGGTCCAGTCAAAGGCATGTTTGCCTTTACCAGCTACCGGGATCCCAACCCTACCAACACTCTGAAGGTGTTCCAAAACAGCGGAATCTTTGCTAGAGACAGGACTTGGTCGGAGCGGGAACTCAACGAGGCCAAGTTGGGTATTTTCCAGGGTCTCGACGCTCCAATGAGTGTCGATGAGGAGGGCGCAAGATACTTCATGAGCGGTGTTACCCATGAAATGGACCAGCGCTGGAGAGAGCAGGTCCTTGATGTCACCGCGAAGGACGTCAACGAGGCAGCACAATCCTTCTTGGTCAATGGCTCTCAGCGGTCTGTGTGCCTGCTCGGCGAAAAGAAAGACTGGATCGAGTCAGATGGCTGGGATATGCGGAAGCTTTCCATGAACGTGTCCGAAGAGGGCCCCGTTGAAGATGCCGCTGCGTCGGCTTGAACTTGAAAAAGCAGGATGCTTGATGCCACGTCGAGCATGGCTTCCCTTAACTCTTATGACTTCCATCATGGCGCTGCATTGTCAGATATTTGACACTCGCCATGTGTATCATATCTCCCATGTATTTTTATGATGAATACCGGCATGAAAGATCATGTATATAGACCTGTGCTTTTATAATACCCTTCTCACTCTTCTCTCTTTCTTTTTCTTTCCTTTTTCCTTTTTACTTGAGTCTTATCAATCACTCTGACTGCCTCATGAACGCGCATATCAAGAACAACCTACCCCATCTCCACTCGAAATACCATGTTGGCAGATGGCTGGTCCTCCTTTTTAGGAGCACGCGCAAGATCAACAAGAATGTGAGCCCGCGACTGATGTGGTACACTTCTTATTTCCGTTTTTCAGACCCTCCTTTGCATTTGAAGCTTACGCAAGGCGGACTAAAAACGCGAGAACAAGATGTAATTTAGCATGATACACGAGGCAAGTGAGGTGTACACAAACCGGGGTATCGAAGAAGTATCATACCTTGGTTCTCGGGTACAATCATCTTTCGGCACGTTATCTTTACTTAGAAGGCTTGTCAAGTTAGAATAACCGAATGCTATCGTCGATCAATTTAGCCCCGGCTCATGTGGTGGCGGACTACTTGTTCCTAGTGTCGCGCGACACTTCTCTGCTTACTTCCTGCTTGTAACCACGCAGGTCCTCGTTTAAAAATAAATCGCTGTATAGGACTGGAGGAATAGATACATGCCCAATGCGAAACATCAAACCATCACGAAACAGATCAAGATGAAACAGACAGGTACTATCGCCCGCCATGTCACCGTTGTCGACACAGCAAAACGACCTGCATCTTCCGACCCAGATCAAATGTGAGGATTGCGTGACTCCTCGGCTCTGTCGTAGAATGGCTCTTCTCTTGCTTAAAATCTCAGACTGCAGCTGCTGCCCGCGACATAGTACCCTTGCCTCGAGCCTCACCAACGACGTGCCGTCGGTTCTGAAGCGCCTGGATCGCATCGAAAGGAAGCTGGGTATGTGCGAAAACGAAAAAACCCATGCCATTGACGCATGGAGCTGTGGATCATGGCGAGGAGAGCGAGTCCCTTCATCCCCTATGGCACGCCGCACGGTACCTGAAGCGCATCACGCGGCCACCGCAGGACGATGCTATAAGGTCACGACCTATTGTCAAGCACCTATGGAACTCGTATGTGATCTCGCTATGCCGCCAATTCTTCTCTCGCCGGCCCGGGGGGTACAGCAGATTGACATGGACTCAGCCTCCTCAACAACCTCCCACTCCTCCACTTTCTCAAAGACCAAAGCGCATTCGCCGCACCGTCCCCGCTCCTCCTATCATCGATCCTCTACATCTCGGCCCTGCACGACCCATCCCAAGACCTCAGCGAGCTAGCAAAAGGGTACTTCGTCGCGCAATGCTGCGCCATCGCTGACCCCGTCCTCCCAGACCTGACGATACACACTCGATGCTTCGTCGACGACGACGACAGCCCGACAACCCACGCCAGCGCATCGCAACCCTCTCCACCGGACAGCCCCCAACAAGACCTCCACAACATCCTCGGCCTCATCATGGCCAGCCTCAGCTCCGAAGCCTACGTCTCGACCACGGGACAATGGATCGCGCTCGCCTACCGTCTCCTCCTCGACCACACGCCTGTCCCCTCCAGCAGCAGCAGCAGCAGCAGCAGTAGCACCGACCCCAGCGCAAGCCCAAGTCCAACCCCAGCCCCAAGTCCCGACTGGGATAGCCTCCTCTCAAGCCTCCAAGTAACCGACATCGAGCACGCATCCATGCACATGTGCCGCCCACTCCTCCCTGAACTCCAGCACAGCGAAACCACCACCAACCAAACCGCCAGGAGCGAAGAAGAAGAAGAGAATCACGCCGCAATCCACACCCTAACACAAATCACGCACCAAGGCCTCAACCACTTCGTAGACCGAGGCCTACCCACAATCTGGTCCTTCGTAAGCGCGAACCAACAAACCCAACCCACCTCGTGCCCAACACACAACATTCACAACCGAAGACGCCCGAGTCATCCGGCTGTGAGTGCGTAAATGGGAGGATTGGTTAGTGCGGTATAACGGTACTTCGCGTGGGTTTCTTCTCCCTCCTCCGCCCTTTCCCGTCCCTAGGTCGAACTCGGACAGAATACATACCATACCTGCTTGTATCCCCGAAGGCAAAGAGTGAGAGAGAGTGCGTGTGAGAAAGAGGAGGTGAATGAAAGAAGACGATACCCACTGACAAAAGAGAATGCGAAGAAACCTCGCCCTCCGATCGCCAGGGCGTCCTCATTCTCCTCCAGTATCACCTCCACAAGCTGTACGTGCTGTCGATCTACCACCTGGCACGGGGGTTCGATCTCGGCTGCTACTGCTCCTCCTCCTCCTCCTCCTCCTCCTCCTCCTCCTCCTCCGAGGCGGAGATCGCGCCCCCGGCTGAGAGAGAGGTACGAGGTGATGGTTTCGGCGCATGCGGTGGTGCGGTTGCGGTTGGATGATGCGAGTATTTGGTCGAATTGGGATTTGATTGTATGTATAACCTTTCCCTTTTCATCAAGCACACACAGGCATACAGACTACATACATGACTTCATGATTTCTTGAGCAGGATATTGAAGTGATAGAATAGATGATCACCTTCGCGGCAATGCTACTCCTACGTGGAATCGAGGACGGTATGTCTTACCAAGACGGTACGTGGATCTTTTCTTCACTACAACAAGCAAGCAAGCCGGAATCAAGCCGTTGACGTATTCCCTATTCCATATGGGCCGGGGGAGATATAGATCTACACCTCGTCGAAAAACACATCGCCAGGCTGGAAATAAGCCATCCGGCTGTTCCCAGCGTCCACCGTGTCCTGGCCGATCGACTCGAATCCAGTCTGCAGACGATGCACACGCTACCCGAGACTGCTTTAAGCGCGGCCCCGTTCCTCCCGCCGGAGTCCGATGCGGACTACTCCTGGGCGATATTCGATCAGGAGATTCTGTCGCTGGCGAATCCGCCGTGGTTGTTTGAGGATATCCCCGGCGGTGTGGACCAGGTGTCGAAGCGAGCGGAGCAGGTATTGCAGGCTGCGCCGAATGAGCATCCTTCGCGGTTTGGCTTTGTGGTGCCCGAGGGGCCGCCAGAGGCCTTGGGATTAGACGGTATTGCGAATATCGTTTGTGAACTTGCTTCGTTGGATTGCAATCGGATGAAACATGATGGTTAGGATTAGAGTGTAATTTCTGTGCGAGTGACTAAGAAATTCGATGTAGATATCTTGCGTTGCACATGCAACTGGCCCTTATGTAGGTGGCGCAGCTGCGTTCGTGAGTCGTGTCATATTACACATTCCGCTATTACTAAATATGTTAATATATCTGCCATGACCAGCTTATGTGGCACAGGCTGATCCACACAATGGCCACGTTTGACCTGCAAACCAGTTGGCGATTGAGTGTCCTGTCCGTTTGCATTCCTCTCAGCAAGGATCCATCTTCGGTGTTCTGCCGAATCGCTCGTTTAAGTTGAGTTCTGATCGTGATCCTGGCCTTGAGAGTCGCTATGCGGCGATGCAAGCATTGTATCGTGGGGATCGGACGTCGTAGGGAACGGGGGGAATGGCTCCGTCTGCGAATTACCCTCGGATGTTTGTGACATTGGCCATGGTTCAGACCGACCGTTGAGATTCTGTACAGAAGGGTCTTCTACTGCCGAATCAGGTGATGACTTGTGAACATCTTCGTGGGCAGCATGTGATGACGTGCCATGATTCGCGGGTGGAGAAAGCTAGAAGCATCTTGTTAGAACAGTCCCGCGGACCAAACGTGACGATTCAACTACCAACCTGATGGTCAAGACCACGATTGGAAGCCAGCCGCTGTGCAGCCCGCCGTTTCTGTGCAATTTCTGATTCTTCTTCATATTCCGCCTGCTCCTCCTCCTTCTTGAGATCGGCCAATGAAGGCGTACTAGCGTCGCGGGTAATCTCTACGTACGACCCTTGCGGAGAACGAAGCCGACTGCTCCTCTTCTTCATCTGCTTCTTCCTCGATGCCTTTGAGGATCCGGTGGTTCCGGGACTAAACGTACCCGACGCCGACCGCATACTCGCCGGTTTATCTCCAATCAAATCAATCGAGTCCAAGCCGGTACCTCGACGGCTCGTCAGAGCCATAGCGAACTCATCATCTAAGGGCACGGCATCCTCTTCTTCGTCGCTGGGAATCAGATCCCCGCGCGAGCTCAACGAGTTGGTGGTTTCCCGCGACGACTGCGTCGAACTGCGATATCGACCCTTACCCCTGGATGGCTGAGGTTCGTAGTCCTCGGCTGCTTCCATGAGCGGCTCGTCCTCGTAGACATGCCGGTGCAGCCCTGCCGGATGTTCCTGTAAATCGGCTGCCGAAGGACGGTATTTCAGTCCTCGTGCGCCGAAGCGCCAGGGGAATCGCTCCAAGAAGCCCAGGAACGAAGAGCTGGGGATGACCGTCGGATCATTCCGTTCGTCCTGAACCAGAGCTGTGCTCTTCCGGCGGGCACGCCGGGCGCCGTAGCTCATTCGTCGCTGGCGGCGAGGCTGCTCGGCGGCGCCGCCACCGCGAGCCAAACCACTGCCCGCCAGCAGGCGGTCCAGCTCGTCGGTGCCCCATCCAAGCAGTCCGGCGTTCGAGTCTTCATTGTCCCAATCGTCGTAAAAGTCAAAGTTAGCTTCTGCGCGACCGCGGCGGCGACGGCGCAGCTGGTCCTCCCGGCTCGGAAGACAGGGTGCAGTGCAGGAGTAGACGCAGTTCCCGAGCGCCGTGAAACACGGTAGAATATAGTTGTGAGAGAAGGTGTAGAGGCCCTCCTGGGCTGTCTCGTTGGCGGATTCAAGGTTGTGGGAGAGTTGGTTTATCCTTTGGCGGACTCGAGGGTCCTTTGATCGCATCATGGTGTGTGAAACGCCCGGGGGAGTGCGTGGGCGGTAAGGGACACAACGGTTGCTGGGTTAAGGTCCAGTACTGTTGTCATGCCACAGCCGAGGGGTAAATGGTGCTTGCTTGCTTGCTCAAATCGGGTTTGACACCTCAACCAACAGGCCCCATCAAGTCGGCGCGACGATGATGGGGAGGAGACTGAAACAGCAGAGTTGGCAGTCGGTTGACTGATTGAGACCGCATTGAGGGAGACGGAGATGGAGATTCTCAATCAAAAGAATGGAGAATCGAAGGAAGGAGTTGCGGCCTGTGGGAGCCTGAGGAAGAACTTGGTCGATGTCATCGCCCGCTTCTTAGTCAGCCATATTCACAGGCACGTGCGCAACGGTCCCGGGCCGCTTGCCTTTTTGGGACTTAGTTGATATCGTCCACAGTCTGTCCAACTCGTCATTGAATTTGGTCGGTCTTATGTTGTGGTGTCAATTGAGATCTCCTGGCAGTGACCATGGTTTTCTACATTCGCTTCCTCAAGGCTCCCAGATTCACCAAGCAGAAAGGTGCTGTCTCGGCTTCCGCACTGGTCTGCATTACCACGGATTTGGGCGATGCCTTTCTGACCGAAGATGTGGATTTGCATGTGGCCCTGACCGCTGAGGGCACAGGAAAGGCCCTATATCAGGAGCCCATGACATGGAAGGCCGGCAAGCGTGAGCTGCCAATCTCGCTGGGACCCTTTCCCGCCCATCTTTCCCAACAGACAGTCGTGCTAGCAGTGACCGCAGCCGACTGCGCTAAGCTGCAAGCACCGTTGCCAGACTCACTAATTGGAAAGTCTGGACTCCCGCTGGTTGTCTCAGGCTGGAGTGCTCCATTTGGCGGGTCACAGTCTTTAGTGGCCGAGAAGCTTGTAGAAAGACGCTTCGGGCCGGATGACAAGCTTGGTTTGAGAATCTGGGAAGAGACCGGGAACAGCATCGCCCGGCATATCTGGTGAGGCACTTTGTTCGGGAACAGGTCACTTGTTGCAACGCTAATAGAAGAACACCTCAGGGATGCAGCGGTGGCGTCAGTTATCTATCTTCAGAAGATAATCACCGGAGATCCCGGGGTTTCTGCACCGTTATTACAGGGGCTACTTCGAGGATCACGCAGCGGCCCCCTTCATGCCATCGAGCTGGGATCTGGATGTGGCATTGTGGGCATCGCGCTAGCAGAGCTCCTGCCCGAGTGCTCAGTGACGCTTACAGATCTTCCCGAGGTCGAAGAAATCGTAACCAAGAATATCGCAGTTGCCCGACCGGCTCAGTCCTCAGCACTTCAATTTCAAACGCTGGATTGGGATGAGGCACTTCCGAAAGATCTCTGCAGCGGCTCAGTTGACTTGGTCCTTGTCTCGGATTGTACCTATAATGCAGACAGCTTGCCCGCCCTAGTTTCAGTCCTGGACCGCTTGCTGCAGATGTCACCCGATGCAGTCATCTTAGTGGCGCTGAAGAGACGCCACGAGAGTGAGACAATTTTCTTTGAACTCATGCGTTCTGCGGGGCTCTGCAATTTGCATCTGGACTGCATGCAGCTGCCGTCCGAGCACGAACAGCATGATCAGATCGAGCTGCATTGCTATGGCCGAGAAGGGAAGCATCAAAAATGAGAGCTCGGGGTTTTCAGCGCAACTTTTTCTGTCTCTATCAAATAAGGCCCGGATCTTACATACACGCTAGACAGGCAACACGTCTTCGTGCTGCTGATCATGAGGCTTGGCATGCAGCCAACCACGTCCTGAAGTCTTGTTAATGCGACCAGGGTCCATGATACTTCGACCTTGATGGAGACTTGATTCTGCCTCTCGCGTTCGAGAGTAATGAGCTTCAAAGTCCTCCAACATGGATTCTCTTGATTTTATTCAGCCATCAACCAAACGACGAATGAACACGACGATCGCAAGAGAGTACAATCGTGCGGATTGGGCCAGGTGATCCGTTCGCGCAGAACAACCAACCACGGTCGACCTTGGAAACCTGGTCTAAAAATGAAGAGCAAGCACAGCGCAGATTATCAAATTCAATACCTGGTGAGCTCGGATTTCATGCGACCCTGTTAAACCTGAAGAATGCTTGGGAAAGGTCTAAAAACACCCATCAATTGATCCCTTTGAACGTAATTACAAACCCAAGAGAGCCTGGCCGTCAGAATTGCTAGCCTGGCAGTGTTTCATTGCTAGATCCCGCGAGCCAGTCTGAACCTCCACAACATGGCGCGGAAGCCGGTTCCAAGGCGCGTACCGTATCTGGAGTAGGCACGAAATGGGACCAAACAAATAAGGATAGCATCCTTCGTGCTCATCTCTCACAAAATCTGGGTCCATTGCAATGCCTACCCTCATAAAAAAGATAGACCAAACAGACACCACAGAACAGGAGTGAGCCTCTGTCATATCGCCAGACATCAGGCCCATCCGATCAACCTTCTAAACCTCCGACTTGAGGGTTTTTTGTCCGGCTCAGGGGGCTGCACTTGTGTTTCCGCCGCAGGACTTCCTAGACACTGCGACTGGCGACTGCGCCTGACTTTCAGATTGGACAGAAGAGCTCCGAGAGGGAGATCGAGGAGCACATAATCGGCGTCGGCGCACTCGGGCAACACCTTGTTGAGCACATCATATACTACCTCTGGGAGGCGGATCTGTAGCTTTTCAGACCGAGCCAGCTGCCTACTATCGACGAGACTATACGAGCGAGGGGGTGGCATCACCGGGAGTCCATTTCCTGGATATCGCAGGCCGCTCGCCTCACGAAGATCATGCTCCGCGCACCTCCGATTGAAAGCGCTGAAATTTGCCGCGAGCGTCACCGCGCAGAGCGGCAAGAATGCAAGACGCATTGGATGTTTATCGATCTCGCTCGGTTCAGCCTCGGAAGCAATAGACGAGGCACTGGCACAGAGGGCCCACAGATCGGCATAGAGACGGCACACGACAAACACTTCTCCAGTGATGAGCTCATGTTCGTCGGTCAGTGGGTTGTCATGGTCGGGCAGAGTATAGGATGGGTGGATGCACAGGACCAGCGAGCCTTCTTGAATGGACCATCGTTCGTCCAAGCCTAGGCGCACATCTCTGCAGGACTGCAACCGTGCGCAGCTGTTGCGCTTTGTCACGGGTATAGAGCTCTGCAGTAGATATCGACTCGGGTTCGAGGAATGCGAAGGCGTTGTCTGTGTCAACGATATGGTCAATTTGTGCCTTGTATCCGGGGTGCTTCGATGGGCCGGTCCTGCATACTATGCCATCGTTAGAAGAACGCACGCCCTGACCGGGTTCGAGCAATTACATATGATGAACGTCCGTCGGAGGACATCTTTGCTTCTGCTTGCTAGATAAACTGCGCATTCGTGCATTGTCTGAGAATGAACTGGGATTCATCTTCGATGCTCAGGGAAGTATTCAGTCGAGGTTCGTCGAAGGCAGGAACCATCCTCGATCCTCGACAGAGGCCTAAGGCACCCATCAGAAACGAGGTATATCGATGCGACTATCTCATACTACATAACGCGTCTCCTACTAGGGTAGCAGTCAGCCTGTAGATTCGTCCCACCACTTCTCCTCAATCGCACCTCCGTATAGTTATAGTTACTCGTATATGCACGACAAATCAAGCCGAACAACCTCGGCTTGTGGCGCTGAGTCAGCCATGCGGAGAGCATGACCTGGAAGGAGGGCGCCTTTGACATGACATCTTCACTTCACTCTTAAATCAAGCCTAGATATCCTCTATCATAGACTGCAGACAATAATATTATCCCGGGGGATCTTCAAACACATACCAACATGGCCAACCCAAGTATAACCCTCTACTTCGACACCGTCAGTCCGTTCGGCTACATCGCCTTCCACGTTCTCCGCGTAAGTCCACCACATAAACATCAATCGCATCAAAGGAATAACCACTAACTCAGACCAGACTTCCCCCATTTTCTCAACCTGCAAAATAACCTACGTCCCCATCTTCCTAGGCGGTCTAATGCACGCCTGCGGCAACACCCCGCCCGTTGAAATCAAAAGTATACCCCCAACCCCCCAACCCCCAGGCACCTTCATCCTATACCAGAGATAAGCATCCCGGGGGAGAACCCCCGGACCCCCCTTTCTTTCAGCTTCCTGGTATAACGCAACCCAAAGCCAAAGAGAGAGAGAGAGAGAGAGAGTATCCGGGGAGAACCCCGGACCCCCCTTCCTTTCAGCTTCCCAGGCACCTCAATCCCATACCCCGGACCCCTCTTTCAACCCTATACCCACAAACTAACCAAGTCGCAGACAAAGACAAATGGATCGCCACGGAACGCAACAGATGGGCAAAATACTTCTCAGTGCCAATCGTAGCCGAGACACCCCCAAACTTCCCACCACGCACACTGCACACGCAGCGCGCGCTGTGCGCCGTGGCACAGCTGGCGCCCGAGCAGCTGCTGAGCGTGCAGGAGGCGCTGTTCCGCACCTTCTGGGTGGAGGGAGACGGGCGAATCGGCGAGCCGGCGTGTTTCGTGCCCGTGTTGGAGGCGGTATTGGGGAAGGAGGTGGCCGCGAGGGTCGTTGAGATTGTATGTTTCTCCTTCCCTTCCTTTCTCATCGGGCAATATGGATTGGCGGAAACGAGCTAATATCTACCGATAAGATGGGAACACCCGAGATCAAAGCGCAGCTTGCGGCCAATACGGACCGCGCGTTCAAGGCCGGGGCGTTCGGGGTGCCGTGGCTGGAATGCACGAACGCGCAGGGCAAGACGGAGGGGTTCTTCGGGGTGGACCATTTGGGCCAGGTCGTGGATTTTCTGGGGTTGGAGCGCGGGTTGGATCGCGGGTTGATGAGGGCTTTGTTGTGAGTCTCGGTTTTTAGTATCCGTGAAATTATATAAATGCATTACAGTGATTCCATCCACTGTAACCCTACTCTACACTGAAAATGGCACAAAGAAATAGTTATACAGTGTCCATTCATCTATACAAAACACCCAACATCCCCAACCAAGTAAACCAAACCAAAAATAAAAAAAAAATCACTGCTCCGGCGCAGACCCCACCCCCTTACCGGGATGATACTTCTTTTCCAAATCGCGATTACTCCGAGTCCGGTCCTGCAGGAACTCGACGATCCGCTCTTTCTCCAGCGCTTCAATCCGCCGGATCTCCTCGGGGTCAGCGGCGAGGGGGTCGTGTTCTTCTATACCAGTAAAGATCATCAGCTTAACAGTTCACTCGAACCAGAACCAGCCAGCCCAGCCCCCTCAATCCCCACAGAAGAAAAGAAAAGAAAAAGAAAAGAAAAGAAAAACATACCCTTCTCCCCCTCCGCATCCCCCCCCGCAAAACCAGGTACATACTCCCTCACCCTCCTTACAGCGGAATTCACGAGCTCGCTCTCGCATGCAGCGTTCAGCATCGTCTTGGCTTCTTGGAGCGAGGTACTGGCTACTTCGTTGATTTTCTCGGTGGGCGGGAGGAAGCGTGAAGATGAGGAGGAGGATGAGGAAGTCGCTGAGGATGTGGTTGGTGCATGCGCTATCGACGCGGTAGGTTTGAGCCCATGCTCGGGCTGTTGCTGTTGCTGTTGCTGGTACTGTAATTCCTGCTCCTTCCGCTGTAAAGCGCAATCGCGCTCGTAGCGCTGTTGATCGAGGTGTTCTTGTTCGTGGGGGGGCACGCAGCCTAGTTCGCGGGCGGTGTCGTCGACGGTTTTCATTGCGGGGATCTATAAGCTCCTAATCGTTTTCGAGGGGATGCGGAGGTCTTATTTAGAGAGCAAGAGAAAGAGAGAAAGCGAGAGAGAAAGAGCAAATAAAATGCGTCAAAGGTCTAGATCATTAAATTGGCAAGTTGAATGAAAACCTAAAAATGAAAGTGGTCGTCAACTTGTCAGCCTGGTAGGGCTGGGAAATGACATCAAGTCCGCTTGCTTGCGGGTGGAAGTTAGTTAGTGCGGGGATGATATCATCGTCGTTGACTCGTTGCTAGCTGGTCGCGCACGTTTCAGCCTTGTGGAGCTTGGGGGGTCACCATTTACCTCTATTGGGATTGGAGGGGTGTAACGGATTCGACCTGAAGATAGTCGGACAGTTTATAGTTAGTTATGGCGTTGTAGTCTAGACACTGGGGGTTTAAGTCAACTGGTGGGTGGGTGTCTATCAGATACTCATACTATCGAGAGGATTGATTCACCTTTGTGTATCTTGCTATAGATCATCCCACTACCCGAAAGACTCGTTTAGGAATGACGGTACTCGATTGGATTTACGAGTAGTCATATTACGAGTGGCATCACGCCACCAGCCCTCTTTTCAGGGGTCATGGCTGATGAAATTCCCACAAGCCGATCACTTGCTACCTGCGGACAAGTATTGCTGCTTCGCACTTCTGTGCGTATTCAACGCATACTCATAGGAAATGTTGGAAGTAGTCTTGTTTATCCGGGTCAAGGCACTGAATCTCCATCTCCTAGTACTTTGTAGCTAAGAAAGGCTACTACTGCCTATCACTTGGAGATAAGCCCACCCTCCTCCAGGCCCTCCCAAGTCTCGAAGTCTCTTTAGGGTTCCACCCAATCCAGCCTAGCGCCACCCTTCGCCGCCCCTCCGCCGAATTCTGCCGCCCGGCGAGTCCAACGGCTTCCTTCGTCTTCCCCTCTTACCCTTATTTTCTCTCTCGCCATCCCTCGTTTCGCAATAGACTTACCAGACTTTAGACTCCGCTCCTTACACTAATACACGACCGCTACGAAACGATAAAAAGACACCACCCAGAATGCCGCCCATCCCTATCACCATCGTGACGGGCTTCCTGGGGTCAGGCAAGACGACCCTCCTCCTGAACCTCATCCCGCAGCTGCCCGCGACCTACCGACTGGCGCTGCTGAAGAACGAGTTCGGCGACGTCGCCGTCGACTCACAACTGGCCTCCACGCAATCCATCTCCGGCGTACGCGAGCTGCTCAACGGCTGTATCTGCTGCAACCTCGTGGGCCAGCTGAGCGACGCACTCGAGCAGCTCCGCACGGAGGTCCAGCCGGACCGCATCGTCATCGAGACCAGCGGGAGCGCATTCCCGGCCACCCTGGCCATGGAGGTCAACCGTCTGGCGCGCGAGAATCCCGGCAGCTTCGTGCTGGACGGGGTGATCAGCGTCATCGACGTCGAGAACTGGGAGGGCTACGAGGATACCTCGTACACGGCGAAGCTACAGGCCAAGTACACGGATCTGATCATCTTCAATAAGTGGGAGCATGTGTCGGAGATGCGGTTCGATATCTGTCTCGACCGCGTCGGCGATCTGGAGGTCCCCACCCCCTGGGTCAAGTCGGATCGCGGCAGGGTCGATAAGGATGTCCTGCTGGGCATTGACGGGGCGTTGTTCGCTAAGGAAGAGCATGCACATGCGCATGCTGGGCACGACGGGCATACCGGAGAACATGACCATCATGAGCACAACGGGGACCATGCGCATAAGAATGACCATCAGTCGGAGGTCGAGGTGCTCTCCGTCACGCTCAAGTCGGCCGACTCTTCGGTCGTCGACGTCGCGGCTCTGGAGCAGCTCCTTCGCTCCGCTTCCAAGGAAGAGGTCTACCGCATTAAGGGTATCATGCGCTGCTCGACTAGCTCCCCTCCCGCGGAATCCTCGGAGGATGACGGCGCCGCGAAGCCTGCTGCTGTCGACGGTCCCGCCTCCCGCTACTACATTTTGAATTGGGCTTTCGGTCGCTGGACCTTCACACCATCGGACGTTGTCGCCGAAAATGCTGACCCCGCTGTGGTGGCCCGGATTACGCTCATTTTGGCTCGCTATGAATCCGCCAAGTGGAAGAAGAAGCTCGAAGCCGGTGGGCTTGTACGGGTTGGCGGGGCCAACGATGCCGACTTGGTTGTGGAGCGACTGCTCTGAATGTTTCCGACCTGCATTCGACTTTCTCTTTTGCCTACCATATACGATGCACAGGGGCTGGCTCCTGCGCATAATGACTGTTTGAACTAGACCACAGTTTCTTTTCGATTTATATATTGGCCATATGACTTTTATGACGGGAGAACGAAGTGCGTGGATGGATCGCGGCGGAAAGGGTCGGTTCTATGATAGTTAGATTTGATTCCCATAGAGAATGATAGATCACTTCTAGAGATTGAAAGATTGGAAAGCGGGCCGAAAGCATAACAGTAGAATGAACGAGGTACTTCAGTCAACTGATGAACAAGTGCGGACCTCCACATGGACCCGTAAAAACATCAGGAAAAGATAACTAGAACTAATAACGTCTCTGCTCGCATTCGAGTTCATCGTGCAAGTCCCCCTTGCATCTACTCTATTGAGGAAGATAAAGCAGTTAAATCATGAACGAACAAGGATAAGCGGGCCGCCACATCAGATAAAGACAAGTGGTGCGCAGAGATCCAAGCAAACAATAAACACAAACTAAGATCAAACAACATCTAGTACTCGAGAAGAGCAGAGGCTCCAGCTTCGCTAGAGATGTAGATCACCTCGTGGTTGTCGGAGAAGCCATTGAAGCGAGTCGCGCTACACCTAGTGTAGGCTCCCATGTCCTCGAAATACAGCCAATCGCCTACATTCAGGAGCGCCGGGAGATTGATGCGCTTGCTGATGACATCAATGCCATCGCAAGTCGGTCCCCAGATAGAGTAGGCGATACCCTCCGAAGTCGCAGCATTCGGAGGATTCACGCTCGGGTCACAGGTAAGAACCTGGGCCACAGGGTGCTGGTGGTCGAAGATGATGTTGGAGAAGTTTCCATACACCCCGTCATTGAGATAGAGCATGTAGGCATCATGGGTCGGGTTCTCAGGATCCCGCACATCACGACGAGCAATTACGTTGGCAGCCAGGGTGAAAGCGCTGGCAACGTAGTAGCGGCCGGGCTCGGCGATGATGCGGATGTTCGGCGGGAAGTAAACATCTAGGGCGTCACTGAGGACACCGGCGAACTTCTCAAAGGTCTCCTGACTGAAACCGCCACCGACGTCGAGAGTGTGAAGCTCGTGGCCCACCTCTGCGGCTTGATCAAAGACCAGACGCGCATCCTGGACAGCTTTCAGGAAAGCCTTGGGGTCCTCGGCGCCGGAGCCAACGTGGAAGCTGACACCGACCACCTTAAGCTCGAGCTGGTAGGCAACTTCGAGCAGGTGCCGGGCGACATCCATCGAGGCTCCGAACTTCATGCTGAACTGGCACATGCTTGAGGAATCATCCGTGAGGATGCGTAGGTACAGCTCAGCGTCGGGGTAGCAGGCTTTGATCTTGTACAACTCATCGGCATTATCGAAGGTCATCTGTTTCACGCCCATCTGGGCCGCATAGCGCAGGTAGGACTTGGTCTTGCAGGGCTGCGCATAGATGATGCGGCTGGGATCGATACCCGTGGCGAGGGCCAGGTCAATTTCCGCCTTGGAGGCACAGTCGAACCCGTTGCCGAGCTGGGCCATGAGGCGAAGGATTTCGGGGTCCGGGTTGCACTTGACGGCTAATCACAAATCAGTCGCTGTCCGCGCCCTTGCGTAGTCGAGGGTTCAGTCGAAACTTACCGTAAAAGGGCCGGACACGGCTTAGGTTCAGTTTCCAACGCAGATGCTGGCGATAGATCTCGCCCATGTCTGCAACATAAAAGGCATCCTCGGCGCCGGGGGCGCACGAGTCCACGTCCACCTCGGACGCACGCTTCTTCAGGACGTCCAGGATCAGCTCCTTGGCAGCCAACCTAGACTGCGGCTGATCGTCCTCTCCATGATAGCTGAATTGACCATGATCCCACTTGGGATTAAAGTCGATTTTGTCGGGAAAATGTTTGATAGTGGTGCATATTTCAGCTGGCAAACAAGCAGTCGGTGCCATAACCATGCGCGCTGCGACGTAGCACGGGATAGGTCTTTAGATAAAGATAAAGAAAGAAGTAGAAAGTGATTGAACGCGACTGCGTGTTAGGGAGGACGAAAAGTTTCGCAACCGAGGTTGACTGGACCAAGCCTCCTAGACCCTTCCTCCTTGAGAGGAAGAACCTTCAGAGAAGTCCTATGCGGCAGCTCAAAAGGCGAAGGTGTGAATTGTGAGGGCGTCAATTTATGAAAAAATGGCGCACCGGACGGAGGGACGGAGATCGAGACCAGCAGGAGGGGGAATGTTATTAAGAGTGTCGCGTTGACGTCTATGCGATACAATTTGACGAAGAAAACGCGAGGCTGTGAGAGCCGTGGTGCACTGGGGTGCCTTTGGAACCGGTGGAGTCCAAAGGCCTTGAAAATGCGATGGCCGAGAGGTGAAAGGGAGGAGGAAAGAGAGAAAACAGGGTTTTTTCTACTTTCGAGAATAAGAAACGATCTGACCCGATCAGCCCGACAGTTAGCGGTGGAAAAAAAAGGAGAAAAAGAAAAGAGCAGCGAGAACTCGAATCTCAAGCAAAAAGGAATGCGAGATTTAATTTCTGGGTCGGGGGGAGATAGACAGAAGGGGAGGCGCGGAGGTGGTAAGAAGAGGTGCGTGCAGAGTTTTAACGACACTTCCGGTGGAGAGGGGGATTAGGGCAAAGGGCACGCACGGCGTCAGGCAGACACCGGGGAGAGGAGGAATGATGCTGATTCCTTGATCTGACAAGGATTGACAGATGACCTTGAGGATCGAAAAGCTAGAGACGCCGCAAAGAACAAGTATGTGTAAGGGGGGGG